>NW_028277264.1:0-245957 GCF_059751315.1 Micrasema longulum
TAGAGAACTAGATTTCTGTAGGCATTAATTTACCCAGCAGCATCTATAATAAATACCGTAAGAGTTTTCTAGTGCTGTGGGTGTTTTCTGCTAATTGAGAAATGTCATTTTTTTGATCTACACTATTTTCAGAAGGTGATTATTACAATTGTGATTGTGGAAAACAGAATTGCCCTTACTGCACCCGATAACACCAACATCTCATTTTTTCAGAATTTTGTTCTGGCTGCTTTCTGCATAACTGCGTTCAATTCATCCTTGTAATAGCAGAATAAATTTAAAATCATAAATACCGGAAGTGACCTTTAACTTATAGAAATAAGTTTCGGTTTTTGAAACACTTTCCGGGCTTTATTTTATGCTTTTATAACATGGGGTAATTACTACAACCGTGTAACTACAAAATCAGTATTTTTGAGTTAACCACTAAAAATACATTTATGCATCCTCCATAAATGCTACAAATAGTCGAGTCGTGCATTAAAATCATCATTATATTATTTAAATGCAAAAAAATCCTGTTTTTTTAGCACCAAAACTTTAAATAAATTTGAAAAAATATGTTCTCGAGAAATTTTGATGAAAAACTGTAATGTTATTGAAAGTTTATACTTATTAGTTTTTTTAGATGTTTCGAAAACTGACCAACGCAATTTTTTGGAATTATGGAGTTTTTTCAACAATTTTTATGGCTGGACGTCATATTTTACTGAGAAAAAGCAAGTCCAATTTGAAGGTTTTATTTACAAATTTTACAGCAATTTTCAGACCCAAGAAAAAGAATTGTAAATTGATCAAGTTAGTCTATGAACATCTGCTACGGTCAGAATCGACAAAATCAAAATACTTCTATACTATCACAATACGTTGCTTATCCTTTATCCTTGTAAAGCAAAATAAACTAAAAATCTAAAGGGTACTAATTAGCAAAACTATTATGTAAAACTCCAACTTTAATTTGCCAATATACAGGAATTCTGACTTGGCCAGTTTTCTTTATATGCTCACGATGTGTTTATTTTATATTTCTGTTATTTTCCCAATAAACAAAATAAATTAATATATTTCTGTATAGCACAGCTCTAAATTCCTTCAAGATTATCTGAGCCCGATTACAATCAGAAGTTAACTGAGTTATCTTCGATAATTTATTTTCTTTAAAGAATGATCATATTTTTTCTACGAAAATCAGTAAGTTTATGTGAATTTTAAGTATTTTCGTCAGTAACCTGAAACCGACCATGTTGCAATGTTTTTAAATTGATTGTAAATTATTTCACACAGAAAACTCAATTTTACTCTAGAGACATTTAAAGATAACTCTATTGACTTTCCATTTTACTTATACGGTCCAGATAAGTAAATAATAATAAATATATTTTTTTTATGCTTACTTTAATTTTTTATTTCAGCTTAACTCAGAATGTGCGTACTTTATGTTTGCATTTTAACGTTCTTTATAGCTTTTTTAGGATAAAAAAATCAAATACCTTATACTTTGTTAATCATAATAAAAGAAACATCTTTACAAAAAGTATAATTACCTGTGTATTAAAAAAATATATTAAAATTTATTTGCGTTCAGGGTTTAGGATACCTACCTAGTTAAATCATTTCATGGTGACCCAAAAATTGACAATGGTATCATCTACATAGGGTCAAAGCACTAATGAATGACAGTTAAAGTTCAGCTTGTAGTGAAATCCACATTAAAGGTATAAATTTCATTATTTAAGCGTACAAAATAAAAGAAAACAATAAAAAACACATTAATTTTTCTATGTATTTTTACTTTTTTATTGAAATACGAGTATTACAATTATAATTAACATTACTCTAAAAAAATATCAGAATCACCGGTGAATGACCGGTGAATGACCGCTACTACCCCAGTAAAAATAATACTCAGATTTAGTTACATCATAACATTATAAAACACCCTAACACATTAGAATATGGATATATTCAAAGAATTGCATAAGAAATAGCATCAAATAAAACACTTACCACACCGTTCCTTATAAAAACGCTATCAATCTCAGAACAATAACGAGAAGACGCACCATTACCTTTTGACAACTCACAGTTCAAAACTGATAGATTTGTTTCTTACCAAAAGATGTGTCCCGCCTACTGCTTTTGTCATAGTTTCTAGCGTTAAAAGTTTTTTGACTGGACACATGTAGCAATTCTTATTATATTGTGTTTTATTAAGCAATGGTCATTTACTGGGGGGTGGTCATTTACTGGTGCTTTGACCCTATACCTAAATGTACTGTATGTAGATAATATCTCTGTATTTTTTTCTTTAGTAAAAGGTTAAATTATTTCAACCAAAATGGCTAGATTATATTTTTTTGTGGACATTTTAGTAAACATTTTTTTAATCTACATACCTGCCCATGTACTATGAAAAAGTCATGAAAACAGCCTAAAAAAAATCTTAATGTATTTTTATACCTTTCAATAAATTAAATCATAACGTCGTTTTTCAGCTGTTTTCAGAATTGCTTACACTCGCATTTCGCAAAGTTTATGCCCATCAACAAACAATATGTCAACAAATCAAACATTGGAAAATCAAACATCCCTTGCTAATCACGCAACCGAATCAAACTCGTCGGTATAATTTCCATAAGGGTCAAATTATCGTGCAGGTATTTTGAGGGCGGGCCCCTGTGCCAGAAATCCGGCCAATAGAGAGAAAGAAATAAATTTCCGTATTGGCTATTAGCTGGCCACGCCCAGCGCGATAAAAGTGGAGGGGAGAATCTCGAGGGGGCTAATAATAAACAGTTCGAAAAAATTAGAGTGGGGCGATTGTGATTTCTACCGGTGTAAAATGTCGTAAGTGCAACCGGGTTTGTAAGGAATTTCGGCGTTTCGGAGCTGGGTCTTTTTTTACAGTTTAATTTTTGCGCGGCGGGGATTTCTTTGCTCTAAGGGTGCGGGGGGTATTTTCGCCGGGGGTGGGGTCTGATGGGCGGAGTCTAGCGCCGAGCAGCCTGAGTATGACTTTAGCGAGTTGTGAACAGTTGACAGCCGTTGACAATGAATGACGATCGTGTTGCACGGAAGGCGCGGGTCGCGGCTTGTCGCGAGAACGATTGCAAATTTGAATCTTAAAAAATTCTAGAACTCGAGTTCGGTTTTCGAATTTGAATCAGTGGTTTGACAGTTTGGATTTTTGACATTCGCAACGGTCGGATCTGTCAGTTCAGTGTGTGCTGTGACGTTTAGAAATATTCTGTGATTTTACAAAACGCAAAGTTTTGAAAAAACTTATATACAATTAGCGCAACTTAAGGTAGATAACATTAGCTATCATAGTGAAAATATCCCTTCATATATCTATTTCATAGGAACCTACCTACTTATTTACCATTTTTTATTAAAAAAATAATATTCTCAACGAATAAAATTTATAACGAATTATTAAGATTTAAAAAAAAATCTTTCTCGTGTGAAACAGGTGTAAAAAAAGACAGTTATCTATTTTAGCATTCTTTTTACCTTAATAAAAATATAAATTTTATTACTTTTTTTCGTAAAAATAACTACATACAAATTATAATATTATGTTTATTTGTGTTGATTGAGTTCACCAATTTTAATTTTTTTAAACTATGAAATAGAACAGAGCAAAAAAAAAATTGTTTTCATTGCAACAATTCATATTTAAACGTTTGGGTCATAATAAGCCTTACTTTGACCCATTAAAATGTTAAGTACATCCTTTGAAACGCATGAATGTACCACCTATCATAATCGTAGACTCACTAGAAAAGTGTTTCGTTAACTGAAATAAAACTAATTTAAATTTACATATCTTCGAATTTTTCTTTGTTTTTTTACATAATATTTCAACCGTTTGAATTAAGGATAAATGACCAACGGTAGCGAGGTGTCTACAAATTAATCATAGGTGTTTCTTCCCCTTGAATAAACATTCAAACGATTATAATCTCGGCGTTTAATAATAATTAAAGAGGTCCCAAATCTTACCTGGACCGGGGGCAAAAAATCGCAAAGGTAAACAAAAGGCTTTAGGCCTAAATTGGAGCGAGCATTCACATGAAAGGTGTTCGCTCTTCAGGTCTGCCTAAACAATGGGACAAAGGAGACCGTCGGATCCTGTAACCGAAGAACCTCGGTTCAAATCCCCGGAATATCGCGCAAAAAACAACGCGATTGAATTAAATTATATATTATTAAATCAAAAAAATCGGCCCGTATTGATTACTTGTATAGATCGATAAAAATGCTTTTAAATGTCTTCATTGTCCAAATACTATTTTTGTTTTGCCACGCTTAATCAATTATTTGTGATTTTAACTTTTTAAATATCTAAATTTTGATTTGCTTGTGTCGAATTCATTAATTTATTAAAATTGTTACTTTAAAAAACGGCGATTTAATATAAGTTGTTAGAGATATTTTTTCCAAAACACCAAGCTATTATTATGGCATGTCGGTAAAGATCTTATTCAAATTATGTTAAAATTCATATAAACATAATAAATAATAAAAACAGAGATAACTCATACATATGTAGTTACAGATAGATCGGTGGACCCGAAATCGATGGACACATATTATTCATTGATTTAATAAAGTGAATAATTAATATATTATAGATATGAAAGACGAGTGATAGGTAGGTACCTACTTAAATCCACACCTTTTGAATAACCAGTAACCGGTTTCATCACTTACGCGACGTCTTCGGGACTGGTTTATTTATTATAAACGTATTTATGCAAAATCAGTAAGGATAATGAATTCAAAATTATGAAATTCTACCCAATTTAATTTAATTATTTTTGTTTGGTTGGTCCGTATTTGTGGATTTAAGTATCAGACGTCTTTTATTCCGATAGAAAATTACGAAGAATTTTCCGCAGCAAACTTAGTATTAAAAAAAAAAAAAACTTTTACAACGAACTGTTTTAAATAATTAATTTATGCGTTGCGTTTGGTGTGACAATTTTCCATAATGTGCGGAAAGGGAATGCAATGATGATGAAATGTGAAATACCTAGATTTTTTATTATTACTGTGATTTATATTAGGGGGTAAGTTTGACGCTTCTTAATTATTTTTAAAAATAATCATAATAATCATTAAAAATAATAGAGTCGTATATCTCTATAACGAGTTAGTTTGTTACTATCGGAGAAAGGATCGATATTATAAAAGTCTGACCTGGAATAAAATATATTTAAGTCAAAAGGTAGTGTTCCTGGGGTTAGTGTTGTAGAATCCGTATTATAAGATGCAAGGTTCAAACCCCGCTCTACTACACCTTGTTTTCCATTTTCTAACAAGATTATTTAAGACTAAAATAAAAAGGCCCCAAATTGAATAACGTTGGTCTAAATAATAACGCAAAGATTTTTTATATGTAATACATGACGTTAAATATTTTGCCTATCTGGGAAGCGTACCCAGAACTTAATGCGTGTAAAAATCATATTTACCTATACCTACAGCTACCAAATTAGTTGCGAGCAAAAAATCTGCTATGAAATACCTTTTTGACAAAGTAACGTAAAATCAAATAAAAATATTTTTTATTGCATATTTCAATAAGTTTCTTTAAAAATGCAATAAAGATTTATTTATTTTTAGATATCATATTGTACACATAAAATGATACATTTGCACAAAGTTGCTTTGACTATCTAACTAGAGTCATTTACCCCTTTCTAAGCCAGTCAAAAAAAATATGTAAAAAAAAGTGATCAATGCATAGAAAAAATAAATAAAAACAAAGTAAAATACATTGAGTTATCGACTAGTTGAGAAATTTTTAATATTGTTATTTAAAATCAATTGACAAATTTATTCAACTGACCCTTATGGAATAACATGTAAACATCAATTGATTAAATATATAAAAAAAAAAATTACAGTTTTTTTTTTGTTTTTTTTTTTCAATATCTTTTTTATTTCAAATTTAAACTTATATTTCCATGAACGTTTCCCATTATGTAAAAGAAAAAAATATTATTTGTATTCTGTTCTAGTTTTGGTCGAAACCGCAAACAAAACATATTTAAATAACATATCGGTTTCTTAGAACAGGCATTTGCCCATATAGGAGCTAATTGCAACATTAAGCTTACTAATATTTCTGGCTTGCCGACCCTTAATATTCTGAGCCTACTCCCAGTACAAGCAGAATTTGCTAGAGTGTTTTTTGTGCTATTTTGTAAAGGATGAAATGTGTGTTAATTAATAAATAAAATAATAACAAATAAATAAGTTGAAAATCACTTCAAAACGTCCAAAATCAGACGTTTTTTTACCCAACGAGTTATTTAAAATACGAATTAAATACATTTAATGGGAAAATTAGTTCATTTGGTTTGTTGTCATGCTATACATATAATTTATATCTAAAAATTCTTGAACATACGTTATAGGAACATGAACTTATTAAATATAAAGGAATTACAAAAATATCAATATAATAGTTCTTAGAACTCATAACTTAAGAGTCACGAGCTATAAGATGCACCCGAGTAAAGCTGAACGTAATCCGACATATTCTGACTGCAGGTTTCGGCTTAGCCAAAGTTTCACATAGCACGCCCAGGGGTGGTATTCTAAATCTTCTCTACCCCCTAGAGAGTGATTCAATTGAGGATTTTTATTTTTTGCATACGTTTGCTCTTGGCCATATATCTGGCCACACTGATGATTAAACGTCAAATAAATATGAATACGTAAAATCAAACATGACGATTTTCATTTTGAACATTATTGCAACCTTAAGCATTACCCAAAATACTTAATTAGGTTGAATTGACTAAACCGTATAAGTTTTTTTTCCGTTTTTTCAACAGTTTTATACACCGTTTGACGTTTAATCATCAGTGTGGCTATTATATGAAGCAAAGTATCGTCGCATTTAAAAAAAAAAACTAAATTATCTACTTTCTAGGGGGTAGAACAGATTCAGAATACCACCCCAGATAAAAAAAACTAAAATCTTACGTCGCACCATGCCAAAAGCAAACACAATAGGACGTGTGTGCAAAGATGTATTAACGTGTAAGAAGCTAAGAATGAAAGTTAGGATATACGTGTGTGGCGTTTCATCCTCTCTCTCTACCACTTCGCGGAAATCGTGTGATGGTAGAAGTAGTATTAATTGGGTATGTCACCTTCTTAAATACCTACTTTGGTATTTAGCACAATTCCGCTGATACTTCATTAAGCTAAGCGAAGCTTTTTACATAATTGCCTGATTCTCATATTAATTTACATAGCGACTTTTTGAGGGATCGCAATATTGCTTGTTACTAAATAATTATAAAGACATAATTTTACCTATTAATCAAATAAAGCTTTGGATTGTTAAATTGTGTCTTTTAAAAGTACATTGAATGTATTTTTTTAAACGTCTACCATAATTTATTTACACGTGCCTAATGTAGGTATATATATTTATTAAATGCATATATTTATTTTATACTTGCCTATAGGTACCCATTTGCTTATGGCATATAATAAGGTGCAAAATTGATTAGACATTGGTTAAAAATGACTTAGTTAGGTAATTCTTTTAAATTGTGAAGGTAGAAAAAAAATTAGGTACGATGAAGTAAAAACTAAATTGATTTAAACAATTTGTAGATTTTAAAAATATGCTATTGAAGAAAATAATTAAAAATGATTGCCTGTTTTTCACACGTGCGACGGTAAATGTAAGAAAAAACATATATTATTTATTTTATCCACAAATTTGGAATATCCAGTGACCGGTTTCATCGCTTTCGCGATATCTTCGAGACTGGTATCTTTATTAAAGAGTTAAATGTATTTATACAAAACAGAGGTAAGGATATATAATTCAAAGTTATATGTAAGTAAATTAAATAAAGTTATTTTTATCTTAAGGATCATTATCAACAAATTTTCTTTGGGTTAACTAATGAGTTGATATAATGCTATTTTAATGAGTTTAAGTATTTTGAGTGTCCCATCCGTGTGGTTTTGTAAATAATGATTTCTGAAAATTTACAAAACCACACTCACGAAGGATGGGTACCAGTCTCGAAGATGTCGCGAAAGCGATGAAACCGGTCACTGGATATTCCAAATTTGTGGATTAAAGTATCACTCGTGTTTTATTTATATTATAAATTACAATGAACTTCCATCAAGAATTTTCACTTACCAACTTAAATGTTTTATATATTATTTAATTATTTATCTACTTACCTAAACATAATATTACCGTACGATGCATTGGTACGTACTTTAAAATAAATATTAGGTAAAGAGAGGTTCTCTTTTATTTTTATTAAAAAAATATGAGTAAAAAAATAAATGTGTAAGTAGATAGTAGGTATCTCCTACCTACGAGACACGAAAAATAAATAGGTATGGAATTGTAATAATATATTTTGCTCGAAGAGTAAAATTGATAGCTGTATCATTATAAAATTAGCTATTTATTATAGATATGTGTAATAAACATTAAAAGTGGTAAAAAGTAGGTAGGTATTTAGACATTGTATTACCCGCGTACTCATTAGGTAGTTTTTTCAAAAATATCTTGTATCTACCCATAATTATAATTTATATGTATGATTGGCATTTGACTTTGAAATGCAATTTTCTAATCAATTGAGGTAGTCTACTGACATTTTTGTTATTTTTTGGTGTAATGAATATTTATTTACCAGCGATCTTGTTTCTCAATACTTGCAAATAATAATTTTAGGGATCCTAAAACAAAAAATTAATTACCTACAAACTGATTTGAAATTAACTTTAATAGTTTATTTGTCAAGTCTTTTACCATATGGCTGCAAATCGGGGGACATTTTCAATTATGGAACCCGATTATACTGGTTATAATTGAGACAGATAAAAACACTTGGCACAAATCTTTATATATATAACGTCTCAGTACGTGTGATGTCACTGAACTCCTCCTAGACGGCTTAACCAATTTACGTGTGGTTTTCAGAGAAATATAGGTCTTTGCGCTGTGCGTGTTGGTAGATATTAAAATCTTCAATTTAATATGTAAAAAAGAAGTAAAGAGCATACATGTTTTATGCATCGATCTACCAGGGTTGCATTCGAGGAGAATGCATTTACAAAAAAATTGAAAGATGTTGTTTTAAGTGTATAAAAAAAGTTTATTTTTGAATGTTTACAAACAGCATTTGTTTTTTGTGGATCTTAATCAGATACTTTCCTTAAATTCGCGGCCTCCGTGGTGTAGTGGTCAAGACGCTTGACTCACGCTCGGAAGGTTCCGGGTTCGATTCCCGGTGAGAACACAAAAATTAAAAATTTGATTTTTCTCAAGCCTGGGTGTTCTGTGATGTAATTCACCACTGTAGTTGGGCCTTCTGGCCTGTTGTGGTGCAAAAAAAAATATTAAAAAAAATATATTAAATATTAAATTCCTTATAATTTCTACCCATTTATTTATTTTTACTGGACTTTTTTTAATACTAAAATAACATTAAATTAAAAATAAATCGTTTTCCTACAGAAGTACACCCCTCTGTTTATTAGAAGACCGGAGTTTAACGTTTGCAAAAAGAATGCCATATTTGAAAAAATATTTATTTTATGTTTTGGAATTCAATCATCAACAAGTACCTAGGTGCCTACTTAAATCCAATATTTGAATATTAACTATTTTTCGTTTTGGAATTTAATCACAAACAAGTTTCTAGGTACCAACGTACTTATCGCTGAAAAGTATTTTTCCAAGCTTATAGCAGGCAAGCCAACGTTCGGGCAGGACAACGTCTGTCGGGTCCGCTAGTTTATTATAAAGGTGCATCAATGACGTGTAATTAAAAAGTCACGTCAGAAGCGTAAATAAAATGCCATTTTAATTCTAAGACAATTGCCTTCGTTCATTATGCAATATGTACCTTTATTAGAACGAACTGAATATTAAACTCCACAGAGAAATAATTTAATTTTTTAAATTAAACACTGATTTGACTTTACTTATATCGTTTTTTTAGTAACACAATTGAAGATACGAGTATATAAAGGTGGTATATGACAGAAACAAAAAGCAGAGATATCTTAGGTTAATGTTTTAAACACCAGTACAATTATTAATGAAATAACGCCTTTATCCACTTACGTCTTCAATTGTTTGGCCTTTTTAGCATTTTCAAACGAATAATATTAGGTTGTCGTCCCGTGCTGCGGTTGCAGACTCACGGATCAGAGGTCCGAGGCTCGAACCTCACTCTACCCCAACTTGATTTCCATTTTCTAATAATTGATTATTTACAACTCATTGAATATGGTCACCAAAATTGAAATATTTGGGTTAATTATAAAAACGCAAATATTTTTTTTATTAAAAAAAAATATTTTTTACTTTTATTTATTTATTTAATCCAATATATATCCGTTTTTGTAAAAATAACCTCAGGGCGCTGTACAATAAATAAATATCCCACCACGTCTTGCAACTACAGAGCGCATGGACGGTTGGGATTTTTGTTCCTCTTCTCCAATGATGATATACAGGAGCTAGATTACAGCACATCTTGCAACTACTGAGCGCATGGACGGTTGTATACATGTAAATATATAAAACAAATAAGCAGATACAAATCAGTGTTTGATTTTAATATAGTATTTTAATAATTTGTTATTAATTGTGTTTTATAAGCATACTAACATGAAATTTTACAAAACAAATAGGTAAATATTAAGGCAAAAAGTACAAAAGAAATAAACAAAATGAAATACCACATTCAAGAAACGGCCTATTGTGTTTGGTGTGGGAATATCAGAATAAAATATAGATTTACACTTCAAAATAAACCCCAAATAAATAAGTAATCCTGAATTTCAGTGTATAAACACCATTTCAAATAAATATTTATTTAAAAGAGTGTTTTTTTATTTTTTTTATTTATTTAAATCTTAAAATAGGGCACACATATCATACATATTGTTATGTGTGTTCTAATAATAACATTGCAAATATATTTAATTTATAAATTGTTTATCACATATGTCTTGACCATTATTTTAAATTTTGATATGTTTTTTTCTTCATAAATATTTTTTTCCATTTCGTAATACTTTTTATACACTAAAAATATTTTATAGGCCCTTGACTAGTACCTGAAGCGTGAGACTGATCATCTTGCCTTGATGTAACAAAAATGATCAAGATACGCTGTGATTGGTGTGCCAATGCAGTGTATTATGCACCATCAGGTGCGGAAAGGGAATGATGATGACGGAATAAATAATCCACCAAAAAATGTCAGTAGATTATCTCAATTTTTTTATTTATTATAGAAACAACGAATAATTATTAGTTATACTTGTGATATATACATAATTACACCGTAAAACAGACACTAAATACCGTGAAAATTAAATACCGTGCTATACCGGAGCGTTTTTTGTCAGCCTCGTTGAGGTGTGATGTGACGCGCGCGAGCGATGAACTCGCCGGGGACGGTGCACGTCGCGGCGCCGAGCGTCGCGCTGGGGGCGCTGGCGGCGCGCCGCTCGCCCGCGCCGCAGCGCTCGCCCTTCGCCATCCAGGAGCTCCTGCGGCTGGACGGGCCGCGGCCGCTGTACCCGCCCGCGCCCTTCCAGCCCGCGCACGCCATGAGCGTGGCCAGCCGCGTGGCGTACTTCAACGCGCAGGCGGCCGTGGCCGCCGCGTTCCTGCCGCAGCACGCGCCCTCCTTGGCCCTGCACGCCGCGCCGCCGCCAGGTAACGAAAGATACATATAAATACACCCATATATAGTGCTATTTCGGAGGTGGAACTAGGCACCTCCATAACAGTGGCGGTACTTCCATAGAAGGTCATAAGCGCAAGATACCATGCATGTTTTTAGAAATATTGTTTATCTTTATAATATGTCATACCCTTTCAATACCCATTTCTCCCTCTAACTGTTTTGCCTCGTCTTTCACGGTAATAGCTGCTCGGTTATGAAATAATCTTGACACTGACGTCAAAGACGTCCTTTTTTATTTACATTCAAATCATGTATGTAATGTCACTTCCTGAATATTTGCGTTTTTCCTTTCTCCTCCTCCTTTCCTTCCCTTTTTACTCCTTCCTCTCTTCATAGTTTCTATAGTGTAGATATTTTGTCAATTTTTATTTCTTACAATGCAAATGTGTGCATAAATTTTTTGTTTTATAATATACCCACAATATGTGCATTGTGCATATACCACGGATTTTCACAAATTTAACGGTTTGGGTGGAAGAAATTGCCTTAAGGAAATATGCCCGCCCGTATACATATGTATGTAAACTGTATATGTATACTTCTTCTTGCGGTGAGCCAGGGCAACTGCTTGTTGGATTTACTCGCTACTGTGATTCCTGGGAAAAGACGACCAGAGTGGCTTCCCGTTAATTTTGCTGTCGGGGTTACCTTCCCTTGGCTGGTTGGTTCTAGTTTAGAGGCGCCAGAAACTCACCTTTCCTCCTGTCGTTATCTGCTGTGATCACACTGTTATGCGTGTAATCCCATTGCCCGGGGTTCGCGACGTGGACGCTAACTAGTTGGACTAGTCAATGGTGTTGTCGGTGGAATGGAACTGGGCATTCGCAGCATTTAAAAGAATCACACCCTCCAGCAAGATGTGACTCACTGCGACCCTACTGACGGTTCGAACCCCGTGCATATAGTGTTTAAATAAATAAATAAAAATATGCCTTCTGGGTGCTTTGTAGACTGTACAACTGAAGTAAAGAAAGCTTTCATCATGTTTTCACGCAAGCGAATTAACAAAAAAAAAACATGGGCTTGCCTTACTGGTAAACCCAAGGCACGTCACTGCTACATAATAACTAAATATACTCCACATTTCACACACATCACTCCATAAACCACACTCCAAACTCACAAAACAATAATAACACCAATAAAACAAAAACATTAGTATGTAGAAGAAAACCTGGAAAAAGTGAAAATTTTATCCTACTTTGGATGCAACTTAAACGAAAACTGGGACTCTGATATTGAATGAAATACTTCATAGAACAGACTAAATCCATGTTCACCAAGATGAGAAAGATGTTTTACAGCCATGGTATTAATCGTAAACTCCGAATGCGCATGGTGCGGTGATACGTGTTCTCTGTGTTCCTGAACGGAATGGAGGCTAGGACCCTCAATAAAAAGATTATCGAAAAATAGTTAGCTTTTAAGCTGCAGCTATAAAAAGATCCTCAAATATAGAAAGGATCCTTCGATTGGTAGTAGATACTTATTCTCATGATATCTTGTTACCCAGTTAAGAAATTTGTATTGTTGTTGTGTATGTAATTTGATCTGTGTTAGTTTAAATAAATATGATGCTGACTGCAATCTGCACAGGATGATCTATTAACTCGTGTAACTATTTTGTTCTTAATGAACTGTTACAAGTAGGTGCTGTGTATAAATCGTTACAAAATGGCCGATGAAGGGGTGGCAATGGCTCTGGTTTGCCAGATCGGACTTTTTCTTCATGTTTTGCAAGAAATGAACTGACATACTCCATCGTCGTCAGGATGGGAAAATTAGATTGATGGCGACAGACGAATTGACTATATGAGGGGGTTAAAAGCAAAACCACCATAGTCCATGATCACGGTTTTTGGGAAGACCAACAAGTTAAAAGTCCAATGTGCAACTTGTGCTGGTGTAACAAGAACGAAAATACTAATTGTTTTAAGTACAATGAGCACATTGAATTCAAAAGAAAAAGTCTTTATGCTTCTAGTTTTGTTGGTCAACCCAAAAACCCATGATCATTGTCAGTGGCATGTCAAGGTGCACGGACGGCAAAAGGGGAATGAAAAGAAGTAAACATTGATTATAAATATCCTCAATCATTTGTAAAGAAGTGGTATTTTTTTATTTTGATTTCACACATTAAACGTGAAATGAAACGCTTACATTTGTTAGATTGCTGGTTGGGTAGTAACCCAATGTTTACCCGCTTAACCGAGCTGGATTAAAAACATTATTTGTATTAATGCGGGTTGTCTAGAGGACGTATATTTGCTTGGAATAGGCTGCGCGATCCAGCTTTTTACTTCGACGTTTATCACTACATTGAGTTATCTATCACCCTCCACTATTGAGCTTATCCGCACGGTCGCTGCCTCTTTCTGAAGAGCTACCATTTTTCACGCGGCTCGAACCGCGCGGTTGAAAACGCACTGATTCCGCAGCATGCAAATCGACCTTCATTATAAATAAAAATACCGTAAACTTTAAAATTTCTCATCTAGATTTACAAATCTATACTTAAACATATTTGTGAGGTGATTGATTGATTGAATGATTCGTAACTGGTTATAAGAATCACAACTGATAAAATCAGTATAATAAGGCCGAAACAATTGATTTCAAAATATATTAATATGATCAAAATTCTTTATTTCTCACTAGTTCGATCCCATCTAGAACATGCTTCTCCAATTCTATCGGACTCGTATTGACCATGTCGAGTATATCCAACACCGTTTTATAAGAAAAGTGGCATGGTTACTCGTATTGCAAAGCGGTAATTATTGCTTTTTTGAAATAGAGCAATCTCTTAATCCGTCTTCATTGGAGAAACGTAGAACTGAGATGAACCTTATACGCGTTTTCAAAATACTTAATGCTATTAGAGATGCCCCATCTCTGTTGCAATAAATTCCTTTTTATGTTCCCAACCATGTCATTAGAAGTCAAAATGTGCAATTTTTTAAAATCTTCTAAGAGCAATTTTTGTTTTTATGCCCCAAAGTTCCAAGTGTGTAGATTAGTCAATTCGTCACACAACTTGGAATTCTTTAGGCTATATCTTTTGGCTTTTCGTAGATAGATTTGTATGGTTTAGCTCAAAGTCTTATATGTTTATCGTGTTTATGAATATGCTACATACCATTATTTTTTTTGTCCTTGTTTCTTTGCTACAAAGTTTTATGTTATTTTTGTTAAGTTTCTTGTATTTATGTTTATTTATGTAGCTGTTGTAATTGGCTAGGATCGAATATATAATAAATACATTTGAAAATATAACAGATTTATTCAAATAATCAAAAAATCAATCAATGTTACGGTCGATTATGAGAAAGGTGATAGAAATATGAGGTAATATAGGGTTGTTCAAAATATATCAGTGATGCTTGTTGATGATCAAATCCAACAAATACCTGAAGATGGACATGCCAACGGTAAAAATAATCGGCATGCGTGCATGAGAACATGATCGAATATGGAGAAAACAAGATCTGTATGGAAAGACTATGTAATGTTGCTTTTTAACCTCTCTGCCTGCCCTACAGGGAAATGGTGTAATGGTTTTTGATTAAACCCATATCTACCAAACTAGTAAGATTGTAAGAAACCATTAAAAATTTAAACCGTAGAACTTTACATTTACATCATCATCATTAGTTATGAAACAAAAAACCTTTAAAAACGATATTTCACATCTGGCTGGAAGTGAACACAGGACTTCAAACGCCTATGCGCTTTTAAACTGCAAGACCTGTTAGGATGTTTATCAACAGCGCTCTTGAAGTGATTTTCACAAAAAAAAGCGCTATAAAATCATACAAAATATATTTTTAAAATTATTCAGATTATATTCCAATGTATCAGTAATGGTATACAAAGGTTGAAATTTGATTGGACTTGTTCAATATATAAACGCCTTAATAGGGTTTTATCACTCTGGAGAAATATCAGATTTAACATACTGTACATATAAAGGATTTTTGAAATACTCTTTTAGTCTTTATAAAATTCCCAATAATCAATCATTTCATTCATAAATTTCGTTTACAATATTCGGTGTCTCAGAAAAGCCATTTTTTTCGGTTGGTAGTGAATTCAGTAATACAAAACCACCTAACAGTACAACACGAACCATGCATTTATTTTTATGTTGGCAATGCCATTTATTGAAATCAAAACTACCCGTATTGTTTTCTACGCTTTTTTCCCCTCTCTCGCCAACCTTGTAGCTAGTAGCTATAGTAAGATGGGGTGACATTTAAATCATACGGTAACTTTGATCAGCGGAAATATTGTTCATATTTATTATTAATAACTTGGGAACCTCTGAGAATTTTTAACTTTTTTCTAAATGGTAATACGGGATACGCTTTAAATGCAAATGTTAGATGACTTTATTTTAAATTATGGTGTATTATAGCGACTCCAATCAGAAGGTTGACTTTGATCACCGTGCTTTTATTTTTTTCTCGCACACACATAATATTGTTTCATTAAAAAAATACACAATTTAATTTGCCTCATATTTGTTAAAGTTTCAAGTTCAAAAATGATCAGTTACCCATTCCGCAGTGCTCTATGAAATATATATACATAAATATAATATATTTCAGGAAAAACAACCTATCACGTCACACATCATCCAAAAACGTCATACTTGATGACGTCATGAATTGTTTGTTTTTATCTTTATTCAAATGACTAGATGATTTTAATCATTTATATCTCCCCTTTTTCTTGACAGATTTTCAATAAAAGCATTACTGATTGTCTTGTGACTTTTTAAATTAATTTTTAAGCTAAAAAAACAAAAACCGTCATCTTCATTCGATATCTTTATTTAATATATTTACCGAAGAGAAGCTGTCCAGCCAAAACACAAAATGGTAATGTCAAAGGACGTTTTCACGTAGACAATACAATATTATTTCGTCCCAGGACTTGAGCATTGTCCACATGTTAACAGTAATTTTTAGGACTAAAAATTGTCCGAGACATCGCGACTGAAATTGATAAGCATGCTATCTCCGCGGAACAATAATTACCCCCACCACCATCCGGCCGCCAGCAGCCACATTATCCTCGTGTGAACACGTATGGACAGGACCTTGTGGCAATAGCGATTTGTTTGACGTGAACGTGTCAGTGCTTTTGGAAGTTTGCGTTTAGGTGACTAATTTCAGAGCTTTCTGGGTAACAGTTAGCACAAAGCTCCATAATTTGATAGAAACAGATTAAAAAAAACCACCAAATTATATTAAATACATAAATATTACAAAAAAGCAAAAACCAATGTTCAAAACTTTCATTTGCAACAACAACAACAACAAACCATTACGCCGTTTTCCCGTAGGGGTAGGCAGAGTATAGATCGCCATATAACTTTGTCTTTGCATACAGACGTTTAAATTATCAAAAAAATCTCGTGCCATGTCTTTATCGGTCTTCCTCGTTTTCTGTATACATCAACATTCGCATCGTAGATACGTTTATCCGTTCTTTCGCTGTCCATTCACCTACATGTCCAAATCAACGCAGCACCCCTTTCTTGATTCTGTCGATAATGCTAGTCTTAGCCTTACATAGTTCACGGATCTCAACATTTGTGCACCTATCATACATTGTTTTACCACACATTCGCCTGGGGGATCGCATTTTGACAGCATTAAACCTACTTTCAACATTCTTTTTCCAATTCCATACTTCGCTCCCATACATTAGAGTTGGCACTAGAGCTTCATTATGAATTGCTAGTTTTGCCTCCTGCAATAAACATTTTCATTTGCTTTGTGGCCCTTTCGAATCTAATCAGTGAAATGACGGTCAAAGGACCGCCTAAAGACACAGTATGTAAAGTGGCCACTTAAAGCAGCCAATAACAGATCATAAGCCCTGTAAATGCCCAGAGTTCCATATTTCTTCTCTTTGTTTCTTTGAATCCCATAAAATATGTATGTGTAAATCTAAGTTTTTCCTTTTTGAAAATGTTCCTTTTAGAAAAATTTTATTTTCATTTTTAATATTATTTCCATTTCTGTAAATTCTAACTACAAACTTTTAAATAACTTTTTTTACTTTAATTTTAATTTTAAACAACTTCCATTTATGATTATTTTTCCTTCTCTTTTTCGTACTTTCATTGATAACCTTACATATAATTATTATATTATATGGAAACTTCACTGGTCCATTAGAGTTAAGTCTAACTGTGTAAAATATAAAACTATGTAACCGTACTGTATGTTTCCTAAATAAAAAAATAAAAAAAAAATAATAAAATTCCCTTCTCAAAAATATTTTCCCTATATAGAGAGGGAAAAATGTCTGCATGTCCGGAGACAATGATATTATGTAATAATTTTAATATTGATTAAATATTACCGCCATAAAAATATTTTTTAGAGTTTTGTAATTCTGGTTCTATTTACGCAATTTTAGCAGCCCATTTATCCTGAAATTCTTTGTTCAGATAACAAAGGAGAATTTGTCTCTTAAACGAATAATTAGCGCTATACGGAGCCCGATGGAAGCACCATAGTGCGTCGCACGCTGGGGCAGCTGATTTATTTCGGCCAGAGAGTATACGGTACATTTTATTTCATCACCATTCAAATATCCGCACCGAACATTGCAAAAATTTGCAGTGCATCATCATCATCATCATCACAACCCTATCCTTGCTGAATGATGCTTAGGGCAATGCATAGAAAAACTTAAATTTGTTCATAGATATCTAATAACACAGGATCCTAACAAAATAAAACTCTTACATAAAAATTCTTACTTTATTTCGTACCAAGTTTGTCCGCAAATGTGTGACATAAAATTTATATCCTGTTTGCTAATTTTACGGATAATTCCATATTTTGTGAAATAATGAATATGCGTTGTCGTTCAATTAATGAGATGGTATAATATACGCTACTTTACCTCACCATGTAACATTGATTCTAAAAGAATCCATGCACGTCAAAGTGCAATCATAATAATTTGTATTTTTATTTAATTTTGTTTAATTTAATTTTATTTGTTATTTAAAAAAACGTGTTTTATATTATTTTATGTAATTTTATTTTATATAATTTTAATTTTTTATTAATTTTTTTTATTTTAATTTATTTTATTTTGTGTTATTTTATTTTATTTTATTTTATAATAAAATTGTTTTCCTAAAAACATATCCATTATAGTTCCAAAACGTTTTTTACCAATTAAAATAAAGAAAAAAATGTACATTCCGGCTAAGAGGAATCTTGCCCCTATGTGTGACGTTTCAAATATCATATTTTCTGGTCTCGCTTCAATTAAGTGACACTTGAATGGAGTCCTTTAATAAGCCCACTACAAAAGGATTAAAAAGACGAGAAGAATCTTGTAATACAACCAAATATAATAAATCAGGTCGTGACCCTGTAGTAAGCTTCAAAGAAAAGTTTGCGTTCGACTCTGCGTTCGGTTTTACAAAGATACACGCAAAACATTTCAAAAGCTTTTTATAACAGTAAATTTGTAGGATTTTATGTTTGTTGAAAAGCATGGAAGCTCTTACTCAATTGGAGGTTGACAGAAAAGAACGATGTTGAGGGTTGAAGTGTATTTATTACATGATGAATAAATAGAGTAACAGAGAAAGTAACAGCGTAGATGCTTGATGTCAAGTCACTGAGCACTAGACTTGACTACATGTTGGAACTGTTTGAGGCTGACCAACAGCATGTTGTAACTGGATTGTATGAACTGAGTAGTTGAATTACATGTTGAAGCAGATTGACTGAGTTTTCTGACTGTGTAACTAAAGGTGTTGCTTCCTATATATTGTCCAGTGTTCACTTTACTTCCCAGTAGGAACTTGATTTTGTGAACTACTTCCTTGGCTGTCAGCGATTTTATCGATATGGATGATATACGCGCACGTCATCAACAATTTGTCATCAGTAACTTAGATGTTTTGGTAATCAATTGTTTACACACAGGAAATGTGTGATTTCATTTCTGTATTGTCCTTAATACGATAGTAGGTCAGCTGACAGTGGGCGTTTATTGCCTGGTAAACTTAAAGTGCTTACAAATTATTATATCATCTGTGTGCAGGTGAATGAGGAATAAAACCCTGGACGAGTGCTTTTGACTCAGGTTTATTTCGGCCAAATATTAAATGTTGATTTTAATGGTGGTTCTACACTGCAATGTTTCATAGTTCCGGATAATGGACGGGCAGCTAATAAGTAATACTGATCAACGTCTACTTGATGCACAAAAATGATTATGATCCCTTTAAATTTGATTCAAATTCGGTGCCCTGTGAACCAGAAACTACTGTGCCATCGGTCAGCGCATCTTACACATTACATTACTAAAAAAACATAAAGCGAAGTAATTAGCGAATATTTATTTCCAATCGACGAAGCACAGTTGGTATGGAAATTATAAATACAGAGCATCTAAAGCGTCCCTCTTTAGTAATAGGGATGTTATGTCACCTTTCGAAACATCGATTTCTTATGTAGGTATCGAGATTTACGATGGGGATGTTAGATAAAAATCGAATATTGTGAAAGTCAAGTCGCCGAGATCATTTTCAATGTGTAAGTAATTTCCATCATTTTGCCTTTGTATGAATATCCGCATTTCTTCTATTCCGTATTTATTTTTCATATTTTAAAATGATTAAAAAGCAGGAAATGCAGTTATTTTTTTATTTACTTATTCATTTGTTTTTAATTTTAAACAAATATTGATAGTAAAAATAATGTAACTTTACTGGGGTTACCCGTGTCGAGGACACTTAACACACTTTCTTTAAAATATTTTTGCACGTGAGAATAAACAAAGCATACTTAATATACAGAGATAATTAACAAAATGTTTAGACGGACAGAACATTGGTGTTCATATTTGAAAACATAAATTATATCAACAATGTTTTAAGTTTGCCATTTTTTTTTGCAAACAAGGACTGGATTCAATTTCCTAGGGAGCTAATGACAAATCATAAGCCCTGTAGGTGCCCGTATTTCTATATTCCTTTTTCAAAAATGTTCTTAATTTACGTTGTAATATGTTAATATTAACAGCTCCCAAGGGGGTTTAATCCAGTCCTTGTCTTCAAAAATTCAAACAAACACAAAACATTGTTGATAAATCCACCTGGTCCAATAAGTATAAAAATTAAAAAATATGTCCATGCGCTGCCTTGTTTAAATAATTTAATTAGATGAAACTCATTCGCATCAATGAAGGTTTCAGTTCTCTTCAAAAACAACAACAAACGGAAAAAAAATAATGAATGTAGTTGTTCAAATATTGGCAGAATGGTGAATATAATGCGTGTAATTTGGCTACTTAAACCAGCCAATGACAGGTCATAAGCCCTGTATATGTCTGGACTTCTATATTTCTTTCCCTAAAATTTTATTCATCTCTGTTGTGGTATGTTAATAGTAAAATTGTACTGGGTATCAAATTCAACATTTTTTAGAAAACTCGATGCTCATATTTTTAAGATAAATTATCATTGATATTTTTATTACAAAACGTAAATTAATATTTATGTTCAAATTCAACATTTCAAATTACAAAATTTATATTTAAAAACGTATATTTACCTACATCATACGAGTAGATGGTCATATTTTAACATTAAATTTTGGATTTTTATTCATATTTCATAACCTATTAAGAAAAGATCTCTACCATGGTTTGGTAATGTAGAACCAATGGATAATGAAATAATGATAAAACAGACATATATGGCAAGAAAGAATAGCAACGCAGAAAGAGAATGACCAAGAAAGACGTGGTATGATCAAATAAACAAAAATCTGGGCATGTCCAAAGCAGACACAATCAAAGGAAGAAATGGAAGAAGCTTAGAATGAATATCAGAATAGATATGTGTGGCGTTCAATCCTTTCCAGCTACCCCTACCGGGGAATGGGGTGGTGGTAGTAGTAATGAATTTGCATCATTAAGAAGTCAATACCGATAATCGATATCTCGAAGATTTAAATTTATTTGTTTATATACATATATTTCTTCCGTGCGTGAGTCAATCGTCTTGACCACTACATGCGGCCTCCGTGGTGTAGTGGTCAAGACGCTTGTCTCACGCACGGAAGGTTCCGGGTTCGATTCCCGGTGAGAACACAAAAAGTAAAATGTTATTTTTCTCAAGCCTGGGTGTTCTGTGATGTAATTCACCACTGTAATTGGGCCTCCTGGCCTGTTGTGTTTCAAAACAAATATAATATTAAAAAAATATAAAATTTGTATGTTCATTACATAACATTCATGCATATAATTAAACGTTTATGCAAATAGCACATAAGTACATATAATTTCATTGGAAAATGTTAAAAAAGCAAGAGAATCTTGTATCGAAATACCCCTTCGGAGACGTGAAAAATATCAATGTCCTAATTCATATTGTTATAGATAGATGTAGCATTGGCAGGTTGATCCCGTGTATTGGAATTCGATAATATCGATAATCGATGTCTCGTCGATACCGATTATCGATGTCTCGATTTGCGCAGTAGCATCCCTGGAGACGGCAGATATGCTATACAGGGGCGGCCGATAAGTACCGGCTGAAGGAGCGCTCTCGCGTGACACCTCCGTACAACTGGGCACAAACGAAACGCGTTAACGTCCCAACAATGGTGCCGCTTTTATTCGGTCCCCTCCGATGCGCGGAGTCTGCGCGCTAACGGCTGCTCTGTTGAACCCCGAAGAAACATGTAGAATCATAAAGCGGTTTTTGTTTATATCGGTTTGAAAATATTCGGTTATCTCTCCCTCCCCGGTGTAGCTAGTACACATTGCGTCTAATAACTATAATATCTTTATAAATATAATAAATATTGGGTTTAGATTTTCAGTATTCCTCCATTACACATTTACGTATCGACTGCAATAATTTGTTTTTAAATAATAAGGACTTCTTCTTCTTTCTGTGCCATATCAGGTCTCCCTGACGTTGGCGATCACTCTAGAGTAGGCATTCCGGTCCTGCGCCAACTGGAACGGCGCCTCAACTCCGCGCACTCCCGTCCACCGTCCAGTCGCGGATGTTTCTCAGCCAGGACATCTGTCGCCTTCCAGCTCCACGCTTTCCCTCGATCTTTCCCATCATAATCAGCTGTAGAAGCGTATATTTGCTTCCGCGAATGATATGGCCCAGAAATACAAGTTTTCTCTGTTTTATTGAGGACAGGAGTTCTTTTTCGGCACTGGCTCGCCTCAAATCCACCACGTTGGTCACTAAATCTGTCCACGGGATTTTCAGCATTCTCCGGTGAAGCCACATTTCAAAAGCCTCTAATCGGTTCATGGAGTTCACCTTGAGAGTCCATGTTTCAACCGCGTAGAGCAGTATTGACCACACATAGCACTTAACCATCCTCTGTCTTAGTTTTAAATTAAGACTATTACTGCAGAAGACTTATTAGGCACAAAAAAGCATTTTATCAGAAATCGGGGATAATATTAATTATATTACATTTCACGTTTTTTTAAACTAGTATTTTATATTAAATAAAAAAAAAGGTTCCTTATTTCAAATGTTAGTTCATCTTGTTTTTGAATCTTCAGAATGTATGTAAGACAAGTTTTTTTTTTACTGTAGTATGTCTCACTCTAGTAAAATTAATGTCCCATTTAAAGTTATTACTTCACGTGACTATTCAGTTGCGTAATTAAAAATGACGATTATACATATTTTAATAGGTGTCGGTAGGTACTAGAGATGGGCGTTTCGGTTATTTGTAAGGAGTAGCAGTAACAATTACTGTTTCACAGAATAAACTGTTTTATAAAACCGTTTAAAAGTAACAGCTTAGAGCAACGTAGACAAAAAACAGTTTCACAAAAATAAATTTAACTGTTTCTGCAACGGAGAACTAGTCAGGGTATCATTGATTCAGAAATAAAATTGCTTCGTGAAACCGTTTTGCAAATCCGTGGCCATCCCCTCCTCCAGGGTCGCACTAGTTTCGTTTCGTTTCAGGGGTAGTGGCCATAAACAAACAGGTGGGGCGGGAGAGGAAGTATTATCAGATTTTAGAAAATTTGAGACTACCCACGGTTATGCCCACTCTGATCTAAACTGTTATTTCAAAGAAACTGTTACGCGAAAAGCAGTTTGATTTATGAGTTAATAATATCCTGACTAATTTTTTCGCTACAGTAGCAGTTTAATTTATTTTTGCGATACTGTCTAAGCTGTTTCTAGGGAATAACTGGTTTTAAATAACAGTTTTGAAAGCGTAAGACTGATCATCTTATCTTCATATAGCAAAAATGATCAAGATACGCTGCGATTGGTGTACCAATGCAGTGTCATATGCACCATTAGGTGTGGAAAGGGAATAATCAGAAAATGGGAATTTAGTTGGGGTAGAGTGGGGTTCGAATATTTTTAAATAATTTATTTTTTGAAGTTATATATGAAAACATTTCTCCACAAAATCCGTATTGATTTTGAAAATACAATTATTTTTTTAAATGCATTTTATTTATTTTTATCGGTATTCGTAGTATGTGATATTTCTCTATTGAGCCTTCTGGCCAGTTGTGGCGCAAAAAAAAACTTTTTTTTAAAAATGATTTTTTTTTATTTTAAAGAAGAGACGGTGAACATTTTATAGTTCGGTATTCATTCCTCTCTATTTTCCGTCTTTGTTGTTATGTCAAAAACATATGCATTAAAAAAAAAATATTTTTTGAATAATTTATAAAAAAATGCACCTAAAATACACCGTTCCGGTTCTGCGTTTTAATTATAATTTTATTTTATTGTCATACGACTGTGACGCGGCGCTGAGTAGCGAACCTGTAAAATTAGACTTTATCACGTCTTCCACTGAACTAAGAATTAATGAAATAATTAAGAAATAATTCCTCCCCCCTTTAAACCCCCCCACCCATACAGGGGCGTAGTGAAGGAATTGAACAATGGAGTCGGGCGCGGGAATGCCATTTTATTGTTTTCTGTAAATGTTAATTAAAATTATTCAGCAAAGAAAATTTATGGCTCGGTGGGGAAAAATGTTAATTTAGTATTTAAGGAAAATGTTTTACGATTCTGTTTGACCCAATTTTCGCAAATAAAATTGTTTAATTCAAATTCACAGCAAAAACGAGATATCTAGGTACTAGGTACGATTATCAAATAAATCAAAATAAATCGGACGTATTTGCGTTCTCATGTTTGACATAAATATTTAAAATTGAGGACCAACTAGTTAAGGGAGTTCTGTTTAAAATGACACACTTTTTTTTTTTTGAAGCTGAAGAATATTTATGTTAATTGAGTTGATAAATATTAAACAAGTCCACTCAAAATTTTATTTGACATGTTCTACAAAGCGTAGTAAAATTTTTTATATCGTTTCGCTACTATTTAAATTTAAACTTGTCCTCATTATAACAATGAAGACTCTGTTTCAATTCAGAAGCTAGTAGGTCCACATGGACATTTTGGTGGATTGTTGTGGACGTTTGATATTTATCAACTTAAATATTTTTAATAGCGAAATGCAAAATAACATGTACCATTTATTAAGCTTTATTAAAATATATGTTTACATTTATGGGACCTGCAGTTGCAAGTAACTAGTGAGCAGAACTGCAATGTTGCTTCTTCTAATAGTGAGTTATATACAACTCGTTGAAAATGGCGGTCAAAATGAAATATTTGGGTGATCTGTGTTAATTTTTGCGGAGTAAGAAAAGATGCGTTTGCGCGATGATGGCAGATGCGAACAAAACAGTATGCGGCCATACAAACTACAACAGACAAAAATCCTACCCTTGGGAAGTCAGTAATGGGGATCAGCGACATGAATCCGGATGCTAAATCTCTAAGTCCTTTCGTCTGGGTCCTTTCTTTCTTTCGGTTTGTCGGTGAACACAACACTTTTACTATAATTAATGGGGGGAATACCTCGTTGAATGCGGAGGTGCAGCGGTCAGAAAATGAAAAGGTGTGCGGATGCGGGAAGATGATTAAAAGGCGAGCGGATGCGGGCAGATAAATTGTGAAGCATGCGGTTGTCTCCAGAAATTATGCAAAGAGAAAAAATACGAGATTGTAAGAACGCAAATATTTTTTTGATTAACAAAATTTTTATTATTTAAATATATACATATATATGAACACACTAAATGCGGCGCTAAGCAACTGTCTTGTATTCCATTCAACTACGGATCCGGGACTTGATTTGTTTTGAAAGCGGTCAGTAAATGTGAAGCAGCAAAAAGGGCGCGACATATGACCTTGAATTCACAGTTAACTGGCATGGACATAAAGTCTATTTTATTCCACTTTGCTTTTTGTACTACAATATTGATGCGGCATGACGCAACAACGCACACTTTTTGGAACATAATTTGAACCTATCAATCTATGAAGCATAATTTATATTTAATTATATCACAGTTGACTTTAAGGTGTAATGTTTTTGTAAGTTGATATTTGAAAAGGGGAATTAAATCTGCTACAAGGTACAACGAATAAGACAACGGTAACCGATATTTTTTGAAAAGTATGGCGAATCAACTACTTATATTTGTGGAAGTTATAGTCAATTGATCGATGACATATATACGTGCAATCATTTCACCTGAAATAGAGCAACGACCGATAAAGCAAGTTGTAATTTTATATTGGATACAATAAAGCATATTCTGCAAGACTAACAGTATTACTCATTAAATATCCGTTTACATAAAAGCAACGACCCGCAGCACATTTAGAATTTTTAAATGTAGATTTTTTTTTTCATTTGAAAAAAACCCTTACGGATTATTACATTCATTTTACAAAAAATAATATAAACATTTTTCATTCATACTCTGTTGTTCAAAATAATATTTTCTACATCTTTTGAAAAGTTTGTCTGAGTCTTTTGTTTAGTTTTATCTCGTTGTTTATTGTATAATTTCAGTCCCTGGTTCATTGGTCTTGATTATCCTTGTCATGTTTTAGATAGTTGTATATAGTATTTGTCTGATATTCTCGTATTATGCTTATGTTGACTATAATTTTTTACAAGTTTTAGTTCTTCTTCTACAATTGTCTAATAACGTAAACCGTATTTTAATAAAATAATATGGAAAGTAAAAAAAAAATACCCGTATAGAAAGCGCTACGTATAGTGCTTCACTCCCAAATCTTCTTTTTTCTGAAATATTTATTTTTATTATGATTTACGTATTTATTACCTGTCAAAAATACACCTGAGCCACCTCTGTCCTCCGAACGTTTGCAGTTACATCGGAATGTACCAAGTAAACCCCAACTTAGTTTATTAATTCCCTCGTCTCTTAATTAAAATATAAGTAAAGCAGGATTCTCTACCTACAAACATCATTGTTTCTGCTATAAACCCCCCACCCATCCCCGGGCCGGAGGTGGGGAGACCCAACCCAACCTTTGCTACGACCCACGCGGTGTTTTGCTTTTCCAGGCAAAAACAATTTTCCCGCTGAACAATACACCTGAAAACCAAATTGTTAAAGTTGACGTATTTTTAGAATTTGCATTTTAATTAGTGAGCCGAATTATGAGATCATCCAAAAGAAAATACATGCAAAAATAATTACATCTGTCTAAAAAATAATCATCTAAAAAATTGTTTAAAACAACCGAAGGTTTGAACCCCACTCTAGCCCAACTTGATTTCCGTTTTCTGATAGTAAGTTATTTATAACTCGTTAACTCATTGAAAATTGAAATGTTTGAGAAAATCATACGAGTAAGTACGAAAATATTTATTAAAATAATTAAAAAAAATATTTATCCATAAATTAGCCACTGAGAAATTGGAAATAAAAAATGCTTTCTTACGCGTAGTAGAGTATTTAATTTCACGGCGAAGCTTCTACTTATGTCCTAAAAAAATAATAAATATGATTTTAATGAAAACAGACTGCTTTAAATGACTTCACATTTTTTAAATATTTCAACTAATAATGTTGTTGCGATATATTTACGGTTTTCGGAAAGCCAACCCACCAATCAGGACAACTCAATGATGAGAATTAGTGACTTCAAGCGCTAAATAATTAAACAATTAGAAATCTTTCTAAAATCCCGACAAAACGATACAAAAAAAATATATAACAAATTTGGGTTAGTTTGATCATTATTCTCTTTCCGTACCAAATGGTGCATAAGGCACTGCATTGTTACACCAAACGCAGCGTATCTTGATAATTTTTCTCACTCAAAGGTAAGGTGATCAGTCTTACGCTTCAGGTACCAGTCCAGGGTCTATGAAATATTTTGGTATGAAAACACCCTTTTGCATAAATATTTCGTTCTCATTATTATAGATAACTTATAAAGCTCCATTTTCGTAACAAAATACCTAAAGGGCGCTTTACATAGTGATTCTTTTAAATTTGTAATTTAATTAAAATAAACTATTTTGTTGTCGCATGCTACGGATTTATTCAAATGATTTAGAGAACAAGTGGGTTTTAAGTTTTAAGTCTAGACAACGCCTGTAAAGTGGCCACTTGTATGTAAAATAATAATTCAGTCGGATGAATCTCTTCGCAACAATAAAGGTTTCAGCTCTTTAACTTCACTAAAATCAACAAATGGAAGAATTGAAGAAATATGGATGTTCAAACATAGGCGAAATGGTGAATGTTACACAGTGTGTAAAGTGGCCACTTAAACCAGCCAATGACAGGTCATAAGCCCTGTAACTGCCTTTACTTCAATATTCCCTTATTTAAGGTATTCTCCATCCCTGTTGTAATTTGTTAATCTTAATGACCCCCGAGGGGGTGAAATCCAGTCTTTTGTCTATGAACATTTGGACAAACTCAAATATTGTAATAATACAATAAAATTTAAACTATCCGGATTAATGCGTGCCAGACTTTATCCAATTATGCAAAAATCCGGCTAATTGGATGAACCATTAAATTAATACAATATTTTGAAAGAAAACCCAAAGTTTACTCCATGATCACTTCTTCATTGTTTTTGGAATAATACGGCGAATTGGAATTTCATTAAAAGCTTGCTTAAACGCGTCCAGCAAAGTTAATTACTTTGACGAAAATTTTTGTTATTTTAACGTCTCCTTTTTTTTTCGACCCGACAACGATCCAGATATTTGCCGATCTAGGTGACCGGAGTTCGAATAATCGCTGTTCTACTGTAATCCGTAAGGGATTTTTTTTTCAGTTTCAATCCTTTATTTTCTGCCCTGGCATATAATAAGAATTGGTTACATTACTGCATTTAAAAAGACCACAAATAGCATTGACTCATTTACTTTAAGAATAAATACGTGAAGTTTTCGACTTTTCATTTTAGTGTTTATAAATTGTGGTAGTGTAATAAATTATTACATTCAATTTTTATTATATTTCTTCTGCTTCTTCCTTTGGCGTTACCGGACCGCGGAGGTTAAGGACCATTATTCTGAACTCATCGCGATCCTAGGCCAGTCTAATTAGCGCTGCAAACTACTGTCAAAGATTTTTGAGCCATGATGCTCTTTTTCATCTTATTCTGCTTCCCATCTTTCCTTTCACAATAAATTGGAGAAGGAAATACTTCTCATTGCAAAATGTATGATCAAAGTATTTTCTTCTTTTGCTTAAAACCGCCTTATTGGATGCTTGTGCAGCAAAACAGCGTTTATCCAATTTCCAGTCATCCAGAGCGTTATCAGGAAATGAAAAAATAAAGGAGAAGTTTTTAATTTGAATTTACATTGTGCAATTACCTTTACTAGATATATTTACGTAAGTTTTTAAAGTGATTCCAATTGGCTGGATTTTTATTATAAAAGCAATAAATTCTGGAAATCATTAATCCGAACCGTTGGAATTTAACTGTTCAATATTTATGGAGGCGCAGACACTAACATTAAAGCCTCCTTAGATACTGGACGTCAAGAGAGTTAACATTTCTCTTTTTTTTTATTTGTCAAAAATATACAAAACTTAAAATACAAATTACTAATAATAAATAAAAAGTATAAATTACTGAACTGCATAAAATGCAGTTCGTCAGAAGATGCTTATAGTTAAGTGCATATATATATATATATACAAAATATATATCAATATCCTTAGTTAAGAGCTTATATATATATACATAATATATATTTATAAAAAAAAATGCTCGACGTCTTTGAGAGGAGAGGGCTGCGTAAAATCCTGAATTCTGTGAACGATGGAAAAACCTGAAGAATTGGGTATAACGATGAGCTATTAAACACGCACAAAGCTCTCAGGCTCTCTGAACACATCAGAATAAATAGGCCGTGCAGAGAATGACATCATCACGGGTACCAAAAAGAACTGTAGTTGGGCACCCAGGAGGCAGAAAAAGGCCGGTAAACCGAGGTTGAGATGGAAAGATGATGTAAAAATGGATGCATCCTAACTACTGGAAGACTGGAGGTTTGCAGCAGATGGCAGGAGTTGAAGGCAAAAGTTGATGCAGGCCAAGGCTTGATATGGTCCGCAGTACTATTGAAGAAGGATTATATGAAATAAAGATATGAACTCTTTTTTTACATGATATATTTTGTTGCCCTTTAATAATAAGGAATATTTTTGTGTTTTTTTTAAAATATTTTTTATTTGCTTTTTTAGTTACAATAAAAAAATACAGTAATAATCTTTTACAGAGTATTTTATTTTTTCTTTCTTATGTTACACAAAAAAATAACTGTCCATTATTTATTATAGGAGCAAAAGTTCATTAATATTTTCTTGTAAACCCACGAACAGGCCATGCCTTTGTGGGATTTTTTGTTTACTATTAATATGTATTTCATTGCTAAGAAATTATGCATTGTTTTTTTTATACTCTGTTTTATCACTAATGTTTATTGTAAAATACAAAAGAATTTAAATAAAAAAAATAAAAAAATAAACCATAAAATAAAATAAAAATATTTAAAGTTGATTAATTAGGGTGATTGTAATTACAGTTACATAGAGAAATCCGCTGACAACTATGATAATGATTAATAAAATATTTACATGCAAATGATTTTTTCGAATTTAATTACAAAATAAACGCCAGTTACGCTGAACTGAACTTTACAATTAATTTTTATTTATTAATATAGTTAATACAAAATAAATTATTATATCCAAATGTATGTTTTTAAATTTGTTAGTATAATATAGCTGTAATTTGGTTTGTAATGTGTTGGCTAAGAGGGCGAGAACTATTCACAGGGACCCGTTACAATAAATCTTCATAGGTCGCAGTGACGTCTGGAACTTGAACATCACTGACTCTGACCTATAAGAATAAAAATGTATTGTCATAAAATAAATTAAAATTCTAGAAAGTCGGGACGTGAATATAAAAAAACAACTAACAAAAAAAAATTTTGAATGTCCAATTGCTTGTAGACAAGTCTGGATTCTACCCCCTAGGGAGCTATGAGAAATTTATATAAATTGGGGATAGTATTGATATTTCTTGATAAAACTCCATAGTTAATGATTATGATAAAATTTAAATGTTAAAACACTAATTTTATCTTATCTCTAAAATATGTTAGGAATAGTATAAAAGCGGTAAACGTTGTAAACAATTCATCAGTCTTAAAGATGCCTACTTAGGCGAAAGCGCTCGTTGGTCAAAAAAATAATAAAAAGTAAAACTAAACCAAGAAGTTTCACTGATAAGTTTATTTATAATTTTATCACAATCATAAAATGGGGATGTTCAAACATAAAATAAATTATGAATGTTTCACAGTGTGTAAATTGATCATTTTACCTTTTATAGTGAAATTTAAATAAAAGGTATGTGCTTACTATTTTTAAAAAAATATACATTTAATTCATTGTGATGAATAGATTTTTTAAAATGGGTCGGTTAGATTTACGACCTCTGCGCGTTATATAAGAATGGTTGATGTTGTAAAATGAAAAAAAATATAGACTTTAATGTTTCCTGTCTCTAAACTATTCGTGATAAGTTCTCTAAATTTCTGAACTTTTATATCCCAGAGTGAGTTCCATAACTTACGGTAATACGAACTTGTGTCTTATCAAAATAATTTATTTAACCCACAAGCTGAAGTTATTCGTCGATACAATTTCACATGCATATACCATATATCTTCAATTATAGAATTACACAAAAAAGATAGAATTATATTTAACCCGGTTTTCGTTGTTGCCACGTTTTTTTATTTATTCCTAAACCTTTCATACAAACTCAGTCACCCACGAATTCATTATTATAGTTTCGTCCCTCTTGTACTTTTACGACGCCTCGTAAGGGAGAGAGACAAGAATAGTGTTTGGATCTCTAGGGGACGATATCTTTTCATACTAAATATTTTATTTGTCCGTTAATCGCGGTTCCAGTGAAATAAAAAGATGGAGCGAAATAAGGGCACTTTGTAGAAGACAACACGACATTTTTAGTGGCGCAATATCTTTTGATACTTTAGATCTTACACCTATGAGAATATTTTTAAAAACTTATACCTCTTAAGACTATTTAGCATGCGCGATCCATCCATGGATCAGATGGAACCAATGCTTCCCTAAAAATGAAAACTTCTTATCAACTTATTTTGTTGCACCTATTTTTTTTGTATAATAAAATCAGCTATAAGTTAACAAATATTTTTACTCAGTTGGTACATAAAATATTTTTGATTTATTTTATTATTTTTCGTAGCAATCTGAGATGGGTTCTATGATCATTCATTAATAACTTTAAAACATTGTGACGAACCCACACACGACCTTTTGCCTACGCAGTTATGCGCTAACTGAAGTAATTCGCTCCGCTCTCGCTTCGTCTAATTCTGGAATACGGAACTGCGCAAATCTGTTGATTCCTTTAAGGCGGGTGCTCAGTACTAAATCCACAAGTCTGCGCATACGCAAATTGAGATCTTCGGGACCTCCGTGGAAGCAATTCTAACAAACCAATCGATGTTTATTTTTCATAAATATTGTGACTGTTTTATAGCAAATTTAGCTCTTAAATCAGTTGATACGATGGTATTACAGTATCAAACGTTAAAATATAACTCTTTTATGCTGAAATTATGCCACGAAATTGCAAAAATTCGGCTCAGCCAAAACCTGCAGTCGGGATGTGTCGGATTACGTTCGGCTGTAAAATGCTAAAACCAAAACCTAAAAGCGCTTAAAATCTCTAAGGTATTATTAAATAGAGATGATGGTTCATAGAACGAAAGTTTGAAATAGTGTTCTGAAAATTAGCGTTGTCGCGTCGAAATTGCCGTGCAAAACGCGTAGAAGAGTAAAAATAACTAACTGCCTATGCCAGTTTACTGTGAATTCAAAGCTGTATATGTCGCCCTTTTACACCATTTCACATTAATTGACTACAATTAAGTTCCGGGACTTAAGTTGAATGGAAGACAAGATTGGTAATCAGTGCTGCATTTAGTTTATACATATAGGTATATCAATGCAAAAGTATAATTATGGCTTTTGTTTCATTGCGTTGTTTATTTAACACTTATTTTTATAAATTCCTAAGGTTCAACAATAAAAACGCCTAATTTTGGGCATTTTGAAGTGATTTTAAACATACTTAATAATTTTTGATTTTAGTTTCAGATGAAAATGTTGCTTCAGTCAGTCATTATTTATTATACGACATTTGAAATGTACGAATTATTTTTGCTTGAGCTATAAATAAGAGATATTTAACAAAAATAATGCCCATAAGTGACAAATTTAAATATTTTTGCCTTGATTATAATAAAATGAAATACAATGTAAAACTTTTAAGCGGTTTCCATTGTTGAAAACGAAAAATGCCGAATGAATGATTTAAGGGGTGTTCGAGGAGAAGGTTTTCTTCGATTCAGTTTGAAATTACTTTTAAAAACGCCATTTTTTGTGATCTTAGGGTGATTTTAGCCCAGTACAATAAATGTTTAACTCCTAAAACTCAAATTGCTAATGGCGTATTATACGATCAGACTCTGACGTATAATCGCCGAGTCGATCAGGGTTGCGCTAACCCGTATCTTGGCAGAACGAAAAAATATTTATTTACACATTTGATGGTTGAAATTGCTTTTCAATCCTAAATCAAAGTTTATTATGAATGGTCATAATGCAGTCAAAATGAAAAAAAATGGTATAGCAGTTTGAATTGAATGCAGTTTTATTTGTGTATTAGTTAATAAAAATAAATGAAATCATTTGTATCCAAAGGGATGCATTACCAAATAATGAATAAATCATTAAAGTGTACAGTGAGCTTTACTTATTAGATTTATTACCTTATTAGACTTATACCAGGTTTACATTAAGAAATAACTTTAACCGGTTTAATTATTTATAACCGATATAAAAAAAGCTAAATATTTATACCTAGAATAACAATTCACAGGTTATTTCATGCTTAATTTTTTTATACAGTCAACACTGATATGTGCGCGTGCGCAGTAACTTTTATAACAACAAAAAACAAACGTCAAAGTAAAATCGACTCTACCGTCAGTGTAATAGAGAACACGGAGAAGAACGTTGGAAAAATAAATCTAAATTATGAAGAAGAGGAGAACGTAAAAACGAGTTCTTTAGTTTATTCGTGTTTCTTTTTTTTTATCACAATTGATTAAATACAAACAAACATATAACACTTCAGATATTATTAAAACAAATTATTGAAAATATCTTGAATCGCATTGAAAAAGTCCAAAGAAAAATAATCTGATAAACTATCCATTTTAATTACCGAAAAATATGATTTTTGACAGATCGCGTGCTTATTCCAGCGTTATACCACATATTTATTTATTCATTAAAAATTACACTAGTTTAAATATTAATGAACTTATTAAGGCTTTTTAGGCTATGCCTGTGTCAAGCAACATAGAATAAATATCAAGAAAAAAAGGTAAATGTAATAAATAATAAAATTCTAAAGAATACAATGCAAAAAAGATAATCAGAAATAATTTAAAAAATATAAATTATACAAATTAACAATCACACATAATCAAATATACAAAATAATGGTAGCAAACATAGGAATATTCATCAGCCATTTTATTTGACCAATGACAGGCTTGAGATTTAAATTTTCAAAATGGCCGTGTTAGACAAATATTAAGAAAGTTTTTTGAATTCGTGTTTCTAGTAAAGCTAATTAATTAGTATCTTAAAGTTTAAGTTCAGTGAAAATAACATTTCTAAAATGAAGACTCTCTTTGGCATTAGTGTAGCGGTTTTTGTTATTTTTCTCGAAAACACCAAAACGGGAGTTTGATATATTTGCTTCCAATGCCCTCAATTATCCTATTCAATGGAAGCCCGTTGTACACGACACGTATTCAAAAGGGTTCATTTTTGTATAATTTCTTTCAGCATTAGCTTTCATTTTTTTATTTGCTTATTCAATTCTCAGCTGCTAACTTTCTCCGTAATTTGACGCTGGATTGCCAAAGGTTTAGGTATATAAAACAACAAGTCGAAAAGTTAGAAAGTCCTTTAGAATATCTTGAGAGATATGTTTGATCTTTTTTTCGTTTCCTGCTAGTTTATTTAATTGTTTTTACACAGTTACTGTATTATTTGACCTTTACTAATTTAATCTCCTTGTTTTTTTAGTCTTACTATTTCTATAAAGTTAAAATTGTCAGATATTTAAACTGGATTTAATCCTATAATGAATATATTATAAATACAAAAAATCACATTAATTTTTTCAGTGGGTAAAAATTATCAACTCGATCGATAATGTTTCCATTTTGGTATTTAAACGAAACTGTCATGTGTTTTCATAACACAATTACTTATATTTTTTTATGTGCAGACCCTGTTTAAGGCTGTCAATAACAAGGGGGTTGGTTTAACTGAAAGGAATTCGAGGGTGAGTGAGGGTGGGGTTCAGATTAAGGAGAGGAACGTAAATTAAGTCATCTTGGCCAAAAAACTCCGGGGGTGGCTCGTCTTGAGATTCTACTTCCGGCGGAGAAATATTATTTATTGTTGGAAATTTTCCGGCCTGTTTCCTGAATGAGAAAAACGAAACTCAGTGATGTATTTACATTCTGTAAATATATTTATATTTAATTTTAGTCCTGTGTTTTTGAGACTTAACCTTTTTTTTATTTTTTTTATTAAACGTTACAGAGGTCCGAGGGTCGAGCGTCACTTATTTTATTTTTCCACATTTTCTTTAACAATGTTCACTATTTGTTGACGATAATATGAAACCGCGTAACGTAGGTTATTTTTTAGATTTAAAAAAATCAAACTAGATACTGATGGATCGCATGTTTGCAAGACTCTAAATGAGTATATATGTAATATTGAAACGATTTAAAAAAATACTATTTAAGTTACATTATAAATGAACGTAGTTATGCAGAAAGCAGCCAGTCCACACTTTTGAAAAAATAGATGATCGGGTGCAGAAAGGTCAATTCTTTGTTGAGTTAAAAACAGCCAGACCGCTTTGATACAAAAACTGTAATAATCACCTTCTGAAAATAGTGTCGATCATAAAAACGGCATTTCTCAATTTGCAGACAACACCCACAGCACAAGAAGAGTCTTACGGTTGTTTCAAAATCATTAAAACTGGTCAAATACATAATTAGATTCTTCAAAGTAAAAATAAAGTCAAAAATATTCCAACTGTTGTGTAGATTTTATTATTCTTTCTTTCTACAAATGCGCTTTTATCTCAGCTTCACTTTTCTATGGCTGGCTACTTTCTGCATAACTACGTTCAAATGTTCCTTGGATCTCCGTTACTTAGAAATTTACGAAAAAAAAAATAGATACATCATCATCACCATCATATCTCTTCCAACGATGTTAGTCCTAGTGCGTTTAATTAACCGTAGTAAGGCATCCTTTTGTGTATTTTTTTTTATCATAAACAAAGATTAATAGTTAAAGCAATGGTATTATTTCATGTTTTTGGGATAGGTAATGTAATGCAGCTTAAACAAATTTTCATATAGGAACCTATTCCATGCCTAGTTGGGAACAGGATTCGAACCCTATTTAACTAAAAAATGTTACAAAAGATAAAATAATTATGCACGAAAACGAAAAAAAAAAAATCGAGGCTGTCGTTGGCGTTGAGGAGGTAGGTAGATACAAAGTGTTTATATATTTTACCGAGTCATTTATACATACATTGTAAGCTTCGCCAAGGGTACAATTAGACTCCATTTTTCTTCCGAAATAGGCTCTCAAAGTCCGCCCTAGCGCCCCGTGGCTTTTTATGGAATATCGAATAATATCTCCACGCGAATTTAGGGAGGAACCAACCTTTGACTGGAGCTTTAAGCTCTGCATGTATGCAAAAATTAATTTGCCTACGAGTGCCTTAATACCCTATTCATTGTTGCAAAAGTTTTACAGTTTAATTATTTTGTAAGCCTATGAATAATAAATAATTATTGGGTGTTGAACAAACTCTATTGAACCTTTTTTTTTTTTTATTTAATCGCTGAAGTTCAACATTTTTGTATTCCGATACAAATAACATAATCATTTTACTTGACTCGTGAGACGACTTATTAAGATTTAAATTTATTGTAACAGAGAGGGAAAACACTTTTGAGAAGGAAATACGGAAGTCTAGGCATTTACAGGGCTTATGATATGTTATTGGCTGGTTTAAGTGGCCAATTTTAACACGTGGAAGAGTTATGAGTTATTGAAAATGTGGATATTTAAATTTAAACGCAGACTGAATGGTGGATGTTAAAAAGTGTGTAAAGTGGCCACTTAAACCAGCCAATGACAGGCTAGAAGACCTGTAAATGCCCAGACTTCCATATTTTCTTCTCAACAATGTTTCTCTTCTCTGCTGCAATAAATTCAGATTAAATTAAAGACTTAAAACGCCACGAATTTGATTATTTTAACTAACCAACGTAAAATTGGAGCTAAGCAATAATTTTAGTTAGCAGGTAATTTTACTTTACCCTTTCCCTCCACCCCCCCCATACTTCTAGTTTATGAATATGTGTGTAGCGACCCACAACAGTGTTTCTTGTCAAGTGTTAATTAGAGTACAGCCTGGAAGGCTTTTGGGGAGTATTCCCCCTACCCCTTTCTACTCTCGATGGGGTGGATATACAACTCCCATACTCCACAGACCTGGTTTACTCTCTTTTAGCTGATCTTGTACAGAAAAATCTCATTCTTTAGTAATCGATTGGTATTTAAAGTACACAGTATAAAAAAGATCAATTTTTTTTTCTTCGACATATATTTGTTAGGGTTTTTTTTAAATGTCATTTTGCAAATGAATTTTTTTAAGCATTTTTTTTATGTACGTACTATTTTTTTATTTATTTAACTATCATACACCGTACAATTGCTTTTTACGCAATTTATAATATGAACATTTTTGGTTTAATTATTTTTTAAAAACAAACATTTCAATTTACCCAAGATAAAGAAACAAAATTGAAACCAAAAAACTATAAAACACATTCAGTAAAAGTTTAAAACTATAAAAAAATAAACGTAAAAATCAAATAAACAATTAAATGTGTAAAAGGATTAATATAACAAGAAAATCATAATGTTACTGCTTCATATAACAAGTATACTAAAGGTTTTTTTTTATTTGAAAATTTATTTATTTACCGTTATGGATTATTACATTCTTTTTACAAAAATAATATACAATCATACTCTGTTATTGATAATAATATTTTTTACATATTTTAAAAAGTTTAAGTCTTGTGTTTAGTTTGGTTTGGTAGTTTATTCTATAATTTTAGTCCCTTGTTTATTAGTCTTGACTTTCCTTGTCTCGTTTCAGAAGGTTGTATATGATATTTTTCTGATATTCTCGTATTGTGTCCATGTTTACTACAACTTTTTCAATTTTAAGTTCTTCGTCTACATTTACATCAGTGGCTAATTTATGCATAAATTTCAATGATTCTAGTTGAAAAAGTTCATTTATATTTAATTGCTTAGTTTGTGTAAAAAGTTCTCTAATTTCTGTTAAATAAGGAAAGTCATATACTAACTTAAATATTTTATTTTGCTGACTTTGTAGTCTGTTAATGTCATTTTGTTATCCTGTTCCTCATAGTAGTTGCATATAACATAAAATTTTAGTTTTTACATAGGCTTTATAAATTAGAATTTTTTCCGTTTTTGGAAAAAAAAATGATTTAAACAAAAAGACTCGATAATGTCGCCACTTTGCTAATTAAATTGCTGATATAAATTGTCCATGTTTAATTACCATTCACCGTATTTTAAAAAGTAAAACAAATCAAGCAGATACAGAAATTATAAAAAAAAAAAATTTAACAATCAAGAGAAAAATGATTTAAGGATATCAAAACTAAAAAAATGAGTAGAACAGGTAATTTTAATTTTAAAAAATGTTTTTCAAGTGTCCTGCTCCAATTTTGCTACAAGCTCGATTCGCAGGAATGTTCCACCAATTGGTGGATTATGATATTTGGAGCTAAGCCTTTCTCTGAGGCCCGCTATCCGGTATCGCAGCAGTCCATCCTGGTGAGGAAGTCAGCAGCAGCAAACATCATACATATATATTGATGTTTAATGAATTGAAAGTACTAACGTATAAGCAAATATTATTTTACAATACGATGATATTTGTGTTTATATTATTAATTATTGAAAAAATATCAAACGCCAACATGAACATGATCATAATACCAGTGAAAAGATAAAAATCAGAATCCTATTTAGAAAACATGTGATATCACAAAATTCCATTTTATATAAGGCAGTAAAAAAATATAATAATATAGGACAAAACATTTTTGAAGAAAAAAAAATTCAAAATTCAAACTGAAGATTAAGAAATGCGTTTAACAACCTATATATTAAATATATGTACATTGTTATTTTTAGAGCACACATTGAATCTGTTTATGTGGGTCTAACTTCAAAATTCAAAATAGAAATAATGTATTAAACTTATGATTGCCAGGAATGTATGTATTTCAGAATACTTACTGGGATTGGATAGAAGTGAGCAGAAAGTATTTACGAGTTTTTAGAGCTATAAATAATAATACAAAATGAAGTTTTCTCGAATTTTTTCAATAATTAATAATAAAAAAAATGAAACCTCACTTGTCACACATTGGTTTGAGGTCACCACCGGAGTTCGTCAAGGTTGCGTCCTTGCACCGTTCCTTTTTATAATCCTCATGGACTTCATCTTAAGGAAGTCAATTCCACTAGATCGAGGAATATTCATATCCTCCTTCCGAAAAATATGCGACCCAGAATATGCCGATGAATCCGTTGTAATTAACGATTCAGTCACGGGCTCTCAGGCCACTGTAGATAGCCTAAATAGATACTCTGCATGCATGGGTTTAAAAATTTCAAAATTCAAACTTCAAAATTTAAAATAAATATAATGTTTTAAACTTATAATTGCCAGGAATGTATGTATGTCAAAATACTTACTCCTATTGGATAGAAGTAAGCAGAAAGGATTCACGGGTTTTTAGAGCTATAAATAATAATACACAATAAAGTTGTCTCGAATGTTTGCAAGTCATTGCACTGGTCAAAATTTCACGAATTTCTCTCAATTCATACTATTATATTAAGATTTGATTGATACGATCAGCAACAAAGAGCACATTATCATTTTTCTTTCTTTTCTTTTCCGTTTCTCAAAAATTGTCATTTACGAGTATTTTTTTCATTTAATAAAGAAAATCCAAAGTTAAACCTATCACTTTCATCAAAATCTCCTCCGCTTTCTTTCACTACTTGTCGCTTGAGATGTTCTATTATGATTGTAAAGTCTCCATTCATTCCAGAAGAGTATGTTCTTAATCTGATATTTATTTTCCAACAATGGGGTTGTTAAGATGTGCCCCTTAAGGATTTTAAAGGTTATGAAAGGATCACAATATGGCTACAAAGTGGTATAAAAGGCGTGTAATTTTTTCTATTATTCGCGTCACAATATTTGGACATATGCGGTGGTTGGTTGGAAGCTTACAATAAGGCTACATCCTTTCAGCCCATTAATTCAATAATGTATAACAATTTACACAGAGTGACAAGGGATAATTCAACCCTTTTTGTAGCAACAAAATATGTTGATTATTCAAAATGACAGTTTTTTATTCTAAATTTTGTGAAAAAATTTAGAATTTTATTGTATTTAAAAATGGTTATGTTTGTGTAGAAATATTGTAAGTCTGCCTCAAAAAAACGTTACTATTTTACGAATTAACTCTGTGAAAATGAAATTAATTTTTAAATAAACAAATTTCTTGTAAATTATTTTCCAAGGTATTTGAGAGTTTTGAAAGATATTATATTTTATCTGTTCGTCGATTTAGATAGAAAGCTAACAAAAGTATCCCTTGGTAAAATCGAATTTCCCATAGAAAAATGTATGTATTAATACGAAAATCTCAAGTATCTTAGTCAGAAATCTCTAATAAAATCACGCTAAAAAATAAAAACAATACGAATTACACATTTAAACTAACCAATAATTCCATATTTTAGGTAAAAAAAAAATAAAGATATAATTTATTTTACCATACTATCCGACTTGTTAATAAATGATAGATTTACATACAATTATCCGTTATATTTGATTGAGTAGGTGGATAATTACGAAGGCCTAAGAATCTTTCTAATTATTATCCAGAAAAATTGATGAAATATACATTTTTAAATGATGTTGAAAAATATAAGTTTAATGACATTTAAATCAACGTGGAACTCCATAATCTATAAGGCTTAAATATATCATATTTTTCCGAACCATTAATCTTACTCAAAAAGTGATCTACCCCTAAAACCAAATACAAAAAAATCCTTTGAATTCCTCCAACACCTTTCTCCCCTTTGAAACCAGGTGTGAAAATATGTTTTTATCCCCTTAAAGTATTACTACTGCTAACACTTCTCCTGTCATGCCTCTGTAGGGGTAGGCAGAGAAGATGCAACGCCACACGCGGTTATCTTTGCCTTCAATCTTAGCTTCTACTACATACAAAAACATTGCCTATTTGTATAAAAATAAAAATAAATAAAAAATTCTTGTGTACGTATATATATATATATATATATCACTTGAAACCCGAAACCTCTTGCACGGTAGGCAAACGCGCTGACCACTACACCACGAGGCCGGCAAACAAAATAGTTAGTACAAAAAAACATAACATCACGCGGTTTCCCCGTAAGGGTAGGGAGAGAGGATAGACTGACATATTACTCTATCTTTGCAAACAGACCTCGCTTCTTCTCCATTCATACATATTCTCATGCACGCGTGTTCCGAAGTCTCGAAGATGTCGCGAAAGCGATGAAACCGGTCACTGGATATTCGAAATTTGTGGATTAAAGTATCACTCGTGTTTTATTTATATAATAAATTACAATGAACTTACATCAAGAATTTTCACTTACAAACTTAAATGTTGTACATTTTTACTATGTGTACATACATTATGTAGTGATGCTCCTGGCAGAAAGGAATCAAGTAGTTAGTTTAGGACCGCGGTCCTTTTTGTAGACATTTGAGGATAATCCTTCGTAATTCTATTATGCCCCTAATAGGGGTCCTCTTGTGCCCATTGTCCGCCTATTGTATGAGATTTTTAAGGAAATGCTCCTTTTGTGAGGTCCTAAAGGGACACGGACGCCACAATATGTGGTCAAAATAGTGCAGGACTCGTGGACACGAATATCAGTCTACAGTTAAGTTTTATTCAGTAGAATCTCACCCATATCAATAAACGTTTTAGCTGTTTTTATCATCAAACCACTATTCGCACCTAATAAAGCACATTTCTTCTTCTTTTCTACAACCGCTCCTAAGTGGAGCATGTGGACATCACCAATTCCCTAAGGAAACCCTATCACCAGCCAGCACTTTCGTCTCCTCCCACGTCAATCCCGGGGCCCTTAGTTCCACCGAATAAAGTCGAAAGATCGTCATCGACGGCCTTCCAGGATGACGTGAGCCCGCAGGTTTAAAGAAGAGGCAACTTGGATTTAGGTTCTCCTGAGCCATGCGCAGCACGTGTCCAAGCCTGGTCCACCGTCGTATATAAAATATAAAAAAATGGGGAAACCAAGCAATTTAAAAACAGTGTCAAAAAAGGTGTTTGTTTATTATTTTTTATATATTTCGTTATCAAAAAAGACTTGATTTACTTGAATTTAATTTTTTTAAACTTTTATTTTATTGATATATTTAAGATTTTTCCTATACTTTATGTAAACATTATTATATTGTGTTACAAACATGTTTAAAGAGAGAAATCCCTGCAAAAAAACTGCTTTTGCAGTTTGGCGGAAATAAAATAAATTGTTTAGAAGAATGCTTATGTAAAAAAAAATTCAATAAAAAAAAAGAAAAAAAATCCTCAAGACGCTCGTAATAGGAGGCTGCTGCGTCCGTTTTCGGAATTCAATGTCAGTTATAAAATCAAACCACCTTATAACTAAAATTATTACCAAGCACTTACTCTCAAAACTTAGAAGTTTGGTGTTTTGAGATAAAAAATATGGCACTGCATAAAATGTTGCGTACCTCGATTAAAATGTTAAAGTTCTAAGTTTCTAACGCCAGTTTAGAGAAAATGAGATATAGCATTGAGAAACCACATTTTGAGTTAATAATTCACGTTGACCCACCACTAAAATACGAGGCGGAAACGCAATAGTAAATAGTAGTATAATTAGTGTTCCGACGATGAGAAGGATGTGTCTCGAAACCAGTAGACATAGAAAAAATGGTACCTAAGTCTTTATATGCCAATATTAATAAAAAAATATTAAAACGTTTTACTAATTTGATTGTAAATTCCTAAAATTCCATGTTCCCATCTCCACTTCACAGAAGTAAAAAGATGGAGTTGTTGAGGAAATGTGGATGTATAAACTTGTGCAGAATAGTGAATTTTACACAATGTGTAAAGAGGCCATACAAACCAGCCAATGACAGTAAGCACTGTAAATGCTAAGACTATCACGTTCCCTTCTCTACTTCACAAAAGTAAAAAGATGGAATAGTTGAGGAAAGTTGGATGTTTAAACGTGGCAGAATGGTGAATTTTACACAGTATGTTAAGTGGTCACTAAAACCAGATTTCTTTATTTATTTACGGATATTGTCCATGTATACAATTTATAGGGTTTAAATATTACAATAAAAAAATAGTTTAAAACATTAAAAAAGAAGAAAAGAAGCATTGACAAACAAAAGGGACATCGAGACAAGATCTGGACTATTTATTTAGTGCTCGTTTAAATCGTTGTAAACTTAAACCAAAAAAGTCCAGATCTGTGTATATATGTGTATATATGTATGTATGGATATGTATGTGTGCATGTACGGGTATATATATGTATGGATATGGATGAGGATGTGATATAGATATAGACTTAGATATAGATATAGATATGGCGGCCTCCGTGGTGTAGTGGTCAAGACGCTTGACTCACGCACGGAAGGTTTCGGGTTCGATTCCCGGTGAGAACACAAAAAAATAAAATGTGATTTTTCTCAAGCCTGGGTGCTCTGTGATGTAATTCACCACTGTAATTAGGCCTTCTGGCCTGTTGTGGTGCAAAAAAATGTAAAATAAAATAAAATATAGAAATCGAAATGTTAATAAATAATGTTTTTAAGAAAATGCTTTGTGCCTATTAAATATGTACACACTTCTGTTTTAAATTTTGGTACTCCGGTTCTGTATTTATTTATATTTTATCTTAAAATTGCGTTATCATTCACTTATTTTTTGCTTTTTTTTTTACATCTTTCTAAATATTTTTTTGAAAGCATAAATAACATGTACTTTTTTTCGCTCCCTATATTTAAGTTAGTAGTAAATATTATTATACAACTATGTAGGACTATCATATGATTAATTGTAAAGGATCTTTACCGACAAGCCACATTCATTGGCTTGGTGAGTTTTGTAAAAAAAAAAATCTTTTAAAAATAACTAAAATGTAATATTGTATGTCAATAATAATAAAAATAAATAAATACTGATTGTCTTGAGTTCACAATACGACAAAGGCGGACAGATAATGACAGGTCATAAGTAAATGCCCAGACTTCTATATATCTCAACATGTATCTTTTTTGGGTGATCCCGTATAAGTTGGATTTGTCCGACGTATCGTCTACCATTGCAGGAGCCATTTACAGTTTACGCCGAGAGTTTACAATGGTAGCTGAAATGTCAAAACAAACGGGATTACTCAAAAAAATACAGATTGTTAACAGTGACCATGAAAACTTACGCACCTTTCCGTATTCATTTCTCAACTTTTTTTTCTTGTCTGTTGCAAAAAAATTAGATTAATCCAGCCCGTCTACAAACATTTGGACATACTCAAAACATTGTTGATTAAAATAATTATCCCTCATAATCCGTTCATCCCTGTTGATGTCCGCCAAAGATTCACCAAACCTTTTCTTTTCATGTTCTGAAGTACCATCTCGTGAGTGTAGTTGCGATTGTTCAGGGCAAGATTGTTGCACAACAGGTGAAGGATGAGTGGTTAGTGCGGCGGGAGAATGGAGCAGGGGTGGAGAAATAGAAGTGCCGAAGGGACAGCGAACCTGCGACACTCGCTTGAAGGGTGGCGCCCGTGGCCACTCGACTACAACACGGAGGGCGACACTATCTTACCGGGACTCACGGCATCTGTGATTTGTGGTGATACAAGTTGGAACACTCACGTAATAATCATTAAGTAATAAACACAAAAATGTATCCGGGCGGACGAAGATTACTGTTCTGTTGTTTGGCCTTGGACGAGTGTTTTTGACTCGATGGATGCTCTCAATTAAAAATATTGAATTGAAAAAGGAAATTTAGTAAAGAAAAATTCACCGCATAATGTGGTTCCAGGTTCCATTCTTGGCAGAATATACGTGAAATATTTATTTCAGGAATTGTTTGAACTGCAATATTTCAATTATTTATCCTATTTTTATTTGTTTGTATTTATATTAACGATTTGCATATTTATAAATATTTAAAAGAGAAAGAAATAAAGAAAAACATATGTACCTAATATAATATATGTACCTTTTATTGACTCATATCTGCATTCTTCATATTATTTTTTTCTTCTAATTTTAAGATTCTTTTAATATGACTGATAGAAAAAAAATGATTTTATTCTCTCATGTCTGAGTTTATATTTATATATATTTAAAACATCTAAAATCATACGATGTGTTTAAATAAATAAATGATATAGGTTTAGTTTTAATTTAAAAACAAAAAGATTCTGCCGAAAATGGCGGTAGAAAACTAGCCTTTATTTTATTTAGTTCATCTTAAATGATGGACACAAAATATTATTATTTTTATTTTTTATTTTATTTTATCTGGGAAATCAACCGTTCTACAAACATATTTATAATAAACAAACAGATAAAGTGTATAAACTCGGAACTAATAACAGATTTCCACAAAGTTTACAAAGTTAACAAAGAAAATATATTACATATTAAATAAATACATATAATTTTATACATATAAAAATGTTATTTTCATTTATTATAAACAAAAAATGTATTTTTGTAAAACTGAATTAATATATTACATTTTCTTTACCCATTGTATTTTTTTTTCATATACACAACCTTCTAATCCAACACGGATTTTTAAAAAAGATAACTCATTTGGTTACAATTTAATACGGCATTTTAAAAATCAACATCTTGTAGATTTTAAATTCGTTTATGTAAGTCTTGCGAACGCGCCAGCACTACTTAATCGACCAGTAGCACCGATCTGAGTTGAAAAAATCTCACAATTCAATGAAGTTCCATATTACAATGGGGTCTTACACGCAAGCTGTCTCTTCAAATAAATCAAAGATAAATTTACCTCTTAATATTGTGACGTTCTCCCACATTAGGGGTTGGTCTGATCCTTCAATGACGTCTAAAGCCTGTTTAAGGACCTTAAAATGAAATCCTATACGGTTCCCATTTTATTCCAATAGATTTATTAAGTTATTTTGTTGGCTAAATTGCCAAGGGGAAATACAAAAAATGCACACGTGACAATTGCGGTCAGTTGGGGAAGAAGTGGGTCCACAACAAAAAAATACATTTGCTCTTTTATGATTTTTCCGTGTTCGGGTGAAAAGGAGAACACATTTCGGTGTGTGAAATAGAACCCGTACCTTGGGCGAGTGTTTTAGAATTAATGACTATTCCCAGGTCTATATCTTGATAAATTTAGTGGAGATAAATGATTCGATTTCTGGCAAGGTCAACGTGACTAGGGTTGTGGTCCTGTGGCTAGTTTTGCAGACTCGTGGATCAGAGGTGTGAGTTTTGAACCCCACTCTTCCCCAACTTGATTCACATTTTCCAATAGTGAGTTATTTAAAACTCTTTGAAAATGGCCCAAAAAACTTAAATAATTTGGTGCACTATAAGGACGAAATGATTTATTAATAAATTATATAAAAAAAAAAACAATGGTTAGTAGTATTTACCGCACGTAATAAAGATAGACAGTATCTTATATGTTTACACCTAGTTTTACTTGATTGTTTCTTTTTTCAATGATTTGCAAATGTGCAGTTACTTTTATGTGAAAATTTGTTTTACATTTTTAAGTCCTTCATATTTTGGATAAAATCGTTAAATTTATTAGGAGCAATTGCATTATATTGTTTTTTTTACCAAAGAAGTACCAAAGCCAGTATGTATATATGTATGTGTATATACAAATTTTTTTTTGGTGTGTATATATATCAATGTACTTCATAGCCCTAACGCTCCTATATACCTGTGTGAAAAATTTCAACGCTTATCAGTTCATGGTTTACCTCTTCGTTCTCATTCTCAAGGCACTCTCTTAATACCCATACACAATTCTTCTTTCTTCTCTAACTCATATAGTGTCCATGCGGCTCGACTGTGGAATCATCTCCCATCCACCATCAAAGATGTTACTACATTATCTCTGTTTAAATCACGTCTGAAGAAACATCTCCTTTCTCTTCCTTAATCTCCCGTTCTTTCCTTTTTCCTCTTTCCGCTTTTTTTCCTTTTTCCCATTGAGTAATAGTTTTGATTTAAAGTAATTTATAAACAAATACGTTTATTTCTATTTTTATATATTTTTAACTTTTTAATCTTTTTTTTTTCCTATTGAATATGTTCTGTAACTTAAATTATAAAAATAAAACTTTTATTTTATTGGTTGGTTGGAAGAAATTGCCATTTGGCAATAAGCCCGCCAATGTACAAATAACATTATGTACAAAAAGTTAAATAAATAAAAAAAATATATCTAAATGTATGTAGGTATATCCTTCGCCTGTGCATATTTGAGGGTTAAAAATGCATGTTTTATTTATGAATTATGTAGGTATTTCTAAATTGTATACCTACAAATAGTTTAAGATTATGATAATGTCCCTATGTAAGTATATTTTAATATCAAAAGTATGTAAAGATGTACAAAAAAGAACGGCAAATAATATGCAATAAAGGCAAACAAAAATTATAATTATGATTAAAAAATAAATAAAAATTACAAAAACCTTTACTTGATATACCTTTAAGGGCTCGTAAATCGGTAACTGCGTAACATAATCCATATATTTGCTTCTCGTGATAAGTTTATTGTTGTAGTTAACGATATTTCTCAAATCTAACAAAAAGCTATCGAACGCTTTGTGAAAAGGAACTCTAATTTCATTAATCGTATGACTGTTTCCTGATATCAAATTACCAAGTTATTCTTGAAAAAACACCTTTGTATGGATTTATGTAAATAACAGTAATCACTTAAAATAATATTTTGTTTTGGAGTTAAAATTTATTGTTTGTTTACAATTTGAACTTTTAATTGACAATGGTAACTTCAAAGTACAAAGATGTATTTAAAAATAATACTGTACAAAACTCTGACTAAACCAATCCTGAGATATGCCTCCAAAACCTGGGTTATGACAAAGAGTATTGAGGAAATCATTGCAACTTTCGAAAGAAGAATCCTCACAGCTGTCTATGGCCCTATGAGAGATAAGAACCATTGGCGTCGTCTCCACAATAGGGAGTTATACGAAATCTACGTAGCGTCCGATGTAATCAACTCCATCAAGCTGGGACGTTGGAGGCGGGCTGGCTATATAATTAGAATGGATGACAAAAACCCCATTAAACGCCTACCTCTCTCGGTGCCACAAGAACGACGAAGACCAGGAAAACTGATACAGTCCATCTAAAATGTGATAGATGGACTGTATAAGAGTAGATACCGCAATGTTGGAAGTGAGGAACTAGAGAGGAAGAGCAGCAGACAGGGCATGAGTGGAGGAGACTCCTGGATTCACCCAAGGCCAACCCAGGGCTGTCGAGCTTATGATGAAGATAATGAACTTAAAAATACTCATAGTGTGTAATTTTCTTTATATAAGCTTTAAAAATGTGTAATCTTTGGTAAAATGCATTTGTATTAAATACATGTTTTCATGGAAAAGATACGTCGATGATGTTGTATGTGTATGGATTGGAAAAGAACATCAATTGACTTCCATTATTCATTCCTTAATTCCATAAATACTTTTTATCGCAAAATTTATTAGGTCAACCTTAAAAATCCTAAAAGACGATAAATTAATTTGTATAGATTTGACATAAACGAGCATGAATAATGAAACTGAATACAACATTTTCCGAAAACGAACTTACAGGGATATCGTCATTGATAACTCATCCAACCACCCTACTTTCCAAAAACTCTCCGCATTCCATTCAATATTGCATCGTTTCATAATTTTTCCTCTTTCTCAACAAAACTTAAAAATACACAACAGATTTAATCAACACTCAAAAATAAATAAATAATTATTTTTTATACTGTTAACAGCAACGATACTAATATTTAAATTGCTCATAAATGATCCATCCACTTTCAAAGACATTTTTACAGTATATCGGTTTAAATAACGTGTGAAGAAATACCTCTTTTCTCTTCCCTAATCTCTTCTCCTTTCTTATCTTGTTATTCCTTTTTCCCATTTAGTACCAGTATTTATTTTTTTGATTCACATACAAATATTGTTGTTTCGATTTTTATGTATTTAGTTTCGAAAAATAAAATATACAAAAACACTTTCATTTTACTAGTTGTTTGGAAGAAAATCCCATTTGGCAATAACAAAATGTACAAAAAGTTGAATAAATAAAATAAATTGAGAATGAAATAATCACGTTAGTGTTTTAAACATAAATTTTATCAAGAACATTTTTTTTTCAGGTTTCTCTCAATTGAAGTCGTCCTTTAGTTCCGCTGGACAGCCATCATGCCTTTCAGGTAAACATTTTTTATTTACAAATTAAATGATGAAAACTTTTATAAAACACTTTACTGGTACCAAATTCATATTATGTATACTTAGCTATAAGTTTGCTAATCAACTATAAACAGGACTGTAAGATTTTACATTTATAACTATTGCATAATATTTATTAATTTATTTCATTTTAATGAAATTGAGTCCCCGCCCTACAACACTCTTTTCTTTTTTTTTGATACAGCTATTTATATAAGAAAATAGTGCTGAAATCATAATATTTGGGTAAATATTTAATAAAAACATATATAATATTCAAACGGATGTTATTTTTTTCAAAATGAAAAAATGAATATTAATAATACTTTAGCTTCGCGGTGTCAGACTACGAAGAAAGCAATAAGCCCAGAATCAGCAAATGAAAGCTTATACTGAAAGAAATCTTACCAAAAAATTGATCTTTCGCGAGATTTGTTAGAAAAAGCAACGCCAGAGGAGCCTACTTTTTTGATGATGATATAAAACTAAATGCAAAAATATAACCAAAAATATCCAGAATATCATACTTCTCCCATATAAAAACACTTTGAAACACAAGCTTTATAAAAAATCACTTGTTGAAATCCGGCGCTCTCCAAACACTAGATTTGGAGAGCGTGCTTTTGCCGTCGCCGGCCCCTCTGCCTGGAACCAACTGCCTTCAAACTTACGAGTCATCGACAGTCCCAGTCAGTTTAGATCCCAACTAAAATACCACTTCTTTAGACTATCACACCCTTAATTTTAAATCTGTAAATATAATATATCACTTTAGTTTAGTTAGAATGTAAGTTTAGGTATACAATGGTAAAGCGCCCTTGAAGTGATTTTTCACAAAAATGGCACTATATATATCAGCCAAATATTATTATTTTTAACGCCTGTTAATAAACAATAAAGTTAATGAGAAAAATCATGTACCGTTAATGAAATTTATTAATAAGAAAAATAAAAATTTTAACATTATTTTTTTATAATCCTTTGTTTTTTTAATGGTGCGTATTATTGAAGTGCGTTTCAATTCAAAGTCATACCCGCCAAAATCCTGAGTTGTGGGGATTTTCAAATGACCGATCCAATTTCTGCCGAGTTCTAGGAAGGACTTTAATAAGTAAAGGGTTGTAAGCCGCCAGATTTCGTGAATGAGAGTATAGCGTTCTCTATAAAAAGCATGTATAAAAATTGGTCTCAAATGTGCCTGAAATTATGATTTTTGTACCGAATACAGCCTCTTCAATATTACATAATTGACAATCAAACCGAAGTTATAGCACCGCGAATCTCGAGCGAAATCATCAGTCAGAGTTAATCTTTCACTGAACAATAGCTACTAAATATTTGGGTTTTCATCCGACGAATTTGTCTCCGTTCTCAGCAAGGCTCTGTTTCTGTTAATAACCATGGCGGGGGGAAGGGGTAGGCAGAGAGGATGAAAGGATTGAGAAAGAATAAGAGCCGAGAGAGGTGTGAAGAAGGGGAGAAGGATCCAAGGTGAGATTTGAGATTGATAAGTACAAGGGTTTAAGTGGCAGATGGCTCGCGAAATTGTACAATATAGTGATTAATAAATATATGTCAACATATTTTTTTAACATAAATCAAACCATTTACGAAATTTTGGAAGTGGTATACTCAGTATACATATGTCATATTATATAAACAAATATATATCAATATATATATAATATAAACGTTATTTTGTGCACCGAAAGTGGGCCATTGAACCTGAAGTCAGTTAACATAAATTAAAGGTTGAAAAATCCAATTTTTAAAAACAATTTTATTATTTTGAAAAACCCGTTAGGTTTATGTAAGAAGTATAACAAGGTCAAGTGATGTTATGTCTCGTCTGTAGCTCAATCACAAATAACTATCGACGTGCTAATAAGCGACATGATAACAATTTCTCATTATGGTTGTTTATCGTATCCGCGATCACAATGGAACACCTGTGAACAGCTAATATTAAATGTTAAAATATTTACGTGTCGCGGCGTATAATCCTGCTGCGCAATCGCGTATTTGATTTTCACCGGTGGAAATATGTAAAAAAATTCCAAAACTGCTATTTTTATTTATTTATTATTTATCATGCTATTTATTACATTGAGCCGACAGTTGGAAAGCCAAATATCAAAAAAAGCAGTCGCCATAGTAATTGTAATTTAAATTTCACTTTTTTGTATTACATACTCCTTACTATTTTGCAAATGCAATGAATTGTATTATTTTTTTATAGTAAACGCCGATTTTTCGCCAATGAACTGTATTTCTTTTCGAGGAAAACAAAAAACAAATCGACACGAGCGTTGATCTAGAGATAACACAAGCGTTGACTTATGACTGCGATAACTTAAGCATTTTTATAATTGTTTATTGTGATCGTTCAAATATTTAGCATATTTTTAAGCACGTCGATAGTTATTTGTGATTGAACTAGGGGTAATGCAATCATTATGTGCCTTTTAAAATTTGGTTTTCTTGAAAAAGTAAGTCATTAGTGTTTATGTCTATAATATTTTTGACTATCCTACGTTTGTCTTTGCTTTTTTTATAAGGTAGGTAGTGTTGTTGCTGTCTGATATTAAATTTGTGTATATCAGCAATTTTGGTTAATGTTATATCATTATTTTGTATATTTCCCAGTGAAATTTTGTGTACAGTTTTTACTGTCTCAATTTTCATCCAGTAATTTATGTAAAACTAGTGTTTTTTTTCGTACAATTCAGTCGTAGGGGTCAGGTAGGATACTTTGTACATAAGTGTAATTATTTTAATTTGTTGTATTTGTATCTTTGTTATGTCGGTCTTGTTACTGGTTCCAGAAGACGATCATGTGGCTAAATTTGCTTTTAACATAAGCTTCGTACATCATGATTTTTTCATTTTTTGGTATAAGATATTTGGTTTTGTAGAAAAGGCTATGTAATGATGACATAACTTTATTTAGCTTACTGATATATCCATACTTGATCAATTATGAATTTCAAGTGTCAGGGCCCCGATTATAGAGGGAAGTTAATAAAGTTGTCTTAAAAGTAAAATATAATTTTCTGTAAGAAAATGTGTTGATATATCGTTGCTTCAATTTGTTTTTGTCCAACAAACCAAATCTTAAATCAGCAGAAATAGAGCTTTAAAGTTAATATGAATGAATAATGATTACAATTTAAGACAAAATTCGTTAAAAAAAACCCCATTAAACAATGTAAAAAAAATATTTTTTCACTTGAATTTTATAAATAAAGGTTTTCTCAGAACAAGTGTACACTTAACTAACTTTCGTTAAAGATGGTATGTTAGTCAAAAACGATCTAAAGCGACAATATTTCGTCTTGATCGCAGAACAGTGACTGATGTGCAAAAAATGCGTCATTGATATTAAAAATAATTTTCAAAGACTTTATGTCTCGGGTTTGATTTTTTTATCCATAACTAACCCAAGTATCAAATAAAATACAGTGTCAAAAAACATTTAAGCCGCTCTGATATAAAGTTTCGTCGGCCTCTTGGTGTAATGGTCAGTGTAATAGCCCACCATGCAAGAGGTCTCGGGTTTGATTCCCGACATGGTTGATAGAAAATATTATTCGAAAGAGTGTTTTTATACTAGGAAAATTTATAGTCCCTGGACTGGCACCTGAAGCGTAAGACTGATCATCTTACCTTCATGCAATAAAAATTATCAAGATACGCTGCGATTGGTGTACCAATACAGTGCCCTATGCACCATTAGGTGCGGAAGGGGAATGATGATGATGATGATGACGAAATACAGTTAAAGAAAATCATGTGCGTCGTTATTCTACGATAATGCTGATTTCTATACATATATTTTTAAATGGTCTATTACCACCGATGATACTTCAAATCATCCTAAAAATAAACATATTTTTGCACGGAAAATTATACTTTTAATTGAAGATAACTCTTATTGCGATTGGGGCCCAGAAAGTTATAGTGTCTCTGTCCATGATTAATTTTGTCTTTGGAAGCTGAAGTATTGATTTTGTAGGTAGGGATTTGGGTTAGTATTTTACAAAAAAAACTATTTTCATTCATTTTCGTCATTGTTAAAAATAAATCAAATTTTAATTTTGTGGTTACGAATAGCACTTGCGAATAATAAGGGATTAATAAAATTATTTTCTAATGCTAATCAATTAGGTTACAAATTAGTATTAAATACTTAATGAACGCATCAATCTAACGATACCACGAGCCCCCCTCACTCCCCCCCGTACATACATCCCGATTGCCCTAGGAAAATATATCGCCCAAAATATCACACAATACCGTCCGAATTTCAACAACTTAGTAGAAAAAAAGCGAATAAATGTTTATCGGAATAAAAAGGCAAAAGGAAAAATATACCTTTTGCTGAAGTTCTAGGGTACTCGATGATGTATTTTCTTCCTTCAGACGGTTCTCTCTACAAGGGGAGCGTGTTTAACGCTTTACACCCAACCTTTTGTTTCTACATAATGAATATGCACCAGTTTACCACCTCGTGAACCCCAGACCCAAAACAACGTAAATCCTCCCCTAACGATACCCAAAACAGACCTTTATCCAATTCACCTCCAGAGATCAATCCCGCGTGCTCTGTTTTTCCTCACTTGTCCAAGTTTAAAGTCCTACCTGTTCGGGGCTAATATTGAAAGATAACATCTCGGCGGTGTATTGATAAAGGAAACAAGGCTTTGTGTACTTTTGAGATAAGGGATGCTTTTGTTTGTTTTCTCGCTGTATTTGTGGGATTCTGTTTTCGGTATCGATTTTCTTTAGCCTTGCGTACAAACGAGTGTGTTGTGAGAAGTTCTTTGAAACGGACTGATTTGAATTTCACTTGTTTTTGTATGACAAGAGATGTTAAGTCGAGAATGTTCTACTACTATTTTAATTATGTAAATAGCTCATAATTTGGTAGTTAAACTTTCATTTTCTCACGTTTTCACCTTTCTTCCCTTCCCTATTTCAGTTAAACTTTAACGCTACTTTCCCATCTTTTTCTTATCAGAAAATTTATAAGCCCTGTCATTCATCAGCTTCACACGATTGGCTGAGATAATATTGTGAGATGATGGACTAAAAAATATATGCACTTTGGGTATAATGAATGATTAAGAAATAAAACTTATAAATTAAGAGTTTGAAAAAAACTATCTGGGATGTGATCTCGTAGACGTACTAATCAGAAAACCCGTGGTTCGAGCCCAGATCTACATAGCTTAATTCCCCCTTTTCAAATAGCAAATAATTTTAACTCGTCGATAATGCCTCCCAAAATTGAAATATTTCGGAATTACAAAAAAAACTTACGATGATATTAAATAAAAAGAACTTTCATAAAATAAATCTGAAAATAAAATTTTTCTTGATTATTTTTTTTTGTAAACTTTTTAAAGCATTTTTTATAGCTTTATAATTTTTTGTTAAATACATCAGGTTGTATCGTGTGGGTACTGATGATTAAATTAATTAATTTTATCTTTAAAAAAATATTATTATGTCGTTTAAAAATATGTCAATCGAAGCTAAACTGGCAGTGCACAACGGAGTTTTAGTCCCAACACTTATGTATGGAAGTGAAACATGGAACTGGCAGAAGAAAGATGAAAGCCGGGTGAACGCGGTTGAAATGCGATCTCTTAGACGAATGTGTGGGAAATCAATGTATGACAGGGTTACGAATGATGAAATCAGACGAGAGTGTAAATCTGAGCCAAGTATAATTGGTAAGATTAAGAAAGGGTCTCTGAGATGGTTTGGTCACGTAGAACGAATGGACGACGAAAGAATGGTAAAACAAGTATATATGGCGAAAATGAAATGGCGAAGTGAGACGAGGACGACCAAGGAAGACGTGGCTTGATCATATAAACAAAAATCTCATGTCTGGTCATGTCAAAAGCAGACATAACCGAAGGACATGTATGAATGTGGAAGAAGCTAGGAATGTAATGAATGGCGGCCTCCGTGGTGTATTGGTCAAGACGCTAGACTCACGCACGGAAGGTTCCGGGTTCGATTCCCGGTGAGAACACAAAAATTAAAATGTGATTTTTCTCAAGCCTGGGTGCTCTGTGATGTAATTCACCACTGTAATTAGGCCTCCTGGCCTGTTGTGGTGCAAAAAAAAATGGAAAAAAAAAATGTATGCCAAGATAGACGTGTGTGGTAGTCCTGCCTACCCCTACGGGGAAATGCCGTGATGGTAGTAGTAGTAGTAGTACATTGCATCTAATAATAAGTTATTAGATGCAATGTATACCAACTACACATCACTGGAAACGGAAAGTTAAAAAGCACACCATAATTAACAGTTTTAACTAGAAGAGACATAATAGGAAAGTGACTTGCTCTTCAAAGAATTCAGAGTACTGAATATTATTCAGCAGTATATATTGAGAACGGTAGTGGTTACACACATAAATAGAGACATTTACCCAAGCGTCAACCACAACCATAATACAAGATACTCTAATAGGGATCTGATACTAAGTAAAGGGGTCAACACTGTTCTGGCATCGAGACAACACTATTACGTAGGCAAAAAGGTCCATAACCTTTTGCCAAAATCGTGGAAAGACGGGAGTGTTGTCAAGTTACGGAAGGTGTTGACCTCGCTCTTTCATGACATTGGTCGTAGGGAGTCAGAAAAGTTGATGCGTGCCACGGATTGGAGAACCTTACTGGATGTCAAAAATAAAATATAAAAAATAAGGAATAATTAAAAAAAAAAATATTTATAAATGACAACCATGAAGTTTCGCATAAATAAATTGTTTATGTTTTTAAGAATGTATGTATGTGTATGCGCATAGGTGTATGTACGTGTGTGTATGTACATGTGTATATATGTGTATATTTATATATATGTGTGTATATATGTGTATGTCTGTATGTATATGAATCAAAATGTGTATCCGAATAAGTTTATATTTTGTTTGTCTGTGCTCTATATTAATTTGTTAACTATTATAATATATTAAAATGTAATTGCCTAGCTTGGAACGGGGTATGTACCCTTGTTAGCTGGGCAAAGTGAACATGGAATTGTATTTTGATAAAGAGTGTGAATAAATAAATAAATAAAAATATTTAGGACCTGTCCTTATAATATGTTCTTTATGACATGTAGCCCTAATGGGCTTTTAAAATAATAATAAAATATAAAAACAACAATTTATTCTTCCCGTGTTGAATTTTGGAAGCCACACGACAATAACATTTGTCGGCCATTTGCAGAAAGAAAAAAACCCTCTCTTTTCGACCAATAAAAAATGAAAGGCGTGCCTTTTCACGAGTCCGTTTCGGGCCCCCTATTGTTTTATTTCATTTTTAAAAAAACATAAACAATACGCAATGTTGGGGGCACCTGTCGTCAGTCGCCATTATTGTACTGCGTTACGAGTGTTCCATATTTGAATAAAGACGTCCATTTGCATTTTGAATTTGTTCCATGCACACCAGCACAGATACAAATATACACCAGTACAGCGGTTATTCGTTTGTTTCTTTAATTCGTAGTGTTGGTAACACATGTGTTTTTTATTACTAATATTTTTGAATTTTCTTTGTACAATAACCACATGTCGGCATATTTGACTTATAATGCATTCTTAAAATAAATATTTTAACGCATTTAAACAGTTTTCAGTTTAAACTATTACAACAGTGACGGAGAACACCGTTGAGAAAGCATATTGAAAGAAATAACATCAGCGACAAGAAAATGCGTATTTTTTTATTTTATTTTATACATTATTGCATAAAACTAGTATACATATTTAGTAACAAGGAATCTAAATAAAACTAATGAATAGAAAATGAAAACGGAGTGTTCTCTGTTTATGACAGTCTCCATCTAACATACCTCAGCCTATTCTAAGATGGAGATTTTGTATATATTTGTTTATATTTTGTATATATGTATATACTATTTATGGCGAGAACGAACGGTAATGTAGAACGAAGATGGCCAAGGAAGACGTGGCATGACCAGATAAACCAAACACTTAAGTCTAGTCATGTCAAAAGCAGTAGCTCAATCCAAAATAACTATCGACGTGCTTAAAAACATAATGAACGTGCTTAAAAACATGCTAAGAATTTAAGTGATCACAATGAACAATAATGAACGTGCTTAAGTTATCGCAGTCATAAGTCAACGCTTGTGTCGATTTGTTTTTTGATTTCCTCGTAAATAAATACCGTTCATTGGCGAAAAATCGGCATATACTATTAAAAATAATACAATATTTAAAAAAAAAAAAATATTTGTTTATTTTTCCATACATATATTATTTAACATATTACAAAAGAGATGAAGAACATTTAAGAAAAGGTAATATGATGTCTAGGCATCTACAGGGCTTATGACCTGTCAATGGCTGGTTTAGTGGCCACTTTACACACTGTGTAACATTCACCATTCTGCCTATATTTGAACATCCATATTCCTTCAATTCTTTCATCTGTTGATGTTTGTGAAGTTAAAGAGCTGAAACCTTTATTTAGCTCTTTAACTTCACAAACATCAACAGATGAAAGAATTGAAGGAATATGGATGTTCAAATATAGGCAGAATGGTGAATGTTACACAGTGTTCAAAGTGGCCACTTAAACCAGCCATTGACAGGTCATAAGCCCTGTAGATGCTTAGACTTCCGTATTAACTTCTCTTAAATGTTCTATATCTCTGTTGTAATATGTTAATATAAACAGCTCCCCAGGGAGTTGAATCCAGTCCTTGTCTACAAAAATTTGGACAAACTCAAAATATTGTTGATATATTATTTACATAGAAATAAAATGACAAAAATACACTTTAGAAAAATACATCTTAAAATTAATCTATAACATATATATTGCATTTGCAAAATAGTAAGGAATATCTAATAGAAAAAAATTAAATTAAATTACAATTACTATGGCGATTGTTTTTCTTGACATTAGCCAACCGCCGGCGCAGGCTAAATGCAATAAATGGCATGATAAATAATAAATAAATAAATAAAAATAACAGTTTTGGAATATTTTCCATATTTCCACCGGTGAAATTCAAGTATGTGATTGCGCAGTAGGATTATATGTCGCGAAACGTAAATTATTTGCCATTTAATATTATGTATTCACGGGTGTTCCATTGTGATCGCAAAAACGACAAACAACCATGTTGAGAATTTGTTATTACGTCGCTTTTTAGCGCGACGATAGTTATTTGTGATTGAACTACAGACAGAACCAAATCGCGCGAACGAATGCGGATTAAGCTAGGAATGTATGTCAGAATGGACGTTGAGTTTCTCTGCTGACATTTCTTGGTGGAACTGCATATTAATTATAGTATTATAATTAAAATACTATATTTATTTAGAAGTAATCATTTCGCACGAATCCAAAATCAAACCCGAGGCGTTATAGTTGGTAATACTGCGCTTTTACCACTACGCAACGGGTCTTCTTCAAAGTTAATATTTTAACTTAAGCCTAATTTGCTACTGTCACAAAACCATTTCTTGTAGATTATTAAATTGGTAACAGTCAATTTGTAACACTGGGGGCAGAGTATCGTGTTACTGGCGGCTTATTGAATACGAGTAGTATGCGGTGGCCAAAAAGATCAAGGATTAATAAATAAAAAAAACAGAAATACAATTTCCACAAACAGTATTTTTAGTGTGTCCAAATGTTTGTAGATAGGGCTGGATTTCACTCCCTCACTCATTTCTATTCAGGGACTATGAAATATTCTAGTGTAAAAAAACCCCTTTAAATACATATTTCATATCAACCATCTCGGGAATCGAACCCGAGAACTCTTGCGTGGTAGACAAACGCGCGGACCATTACACCGCGCGGCCGATGGTTACAATTGTCAGAAAAAAAACAATGGCGAACTTAGTGCCAATTAAAATTAAAAACTTCAATAATTTATATTTGTATTTAATGAATTATAATAAAAATTAAATTAAAAATTAAGAAAACAAACCGTATAAATATAATATTAGATTGTGGTACATCAAAATTTACTCTGTTTCATCTTCTAAATATTCTATTTTGTTCCACTTATTTGAAATATTACGAATTGTATATTTTAATGTAACTACACAAGATATTACTTAGTTTTATGTAAATTTTCCTTACATTATCATCATCATTCTCTTTCCGCACCGAATGGTGCATAGGGCACTGCAGTGTTCACTAATCGCAGCGTGTCTCGGTATTTTTTGTTACACGAAGGTAAAGTCATCAGTCTTACGCTTCAGGTACCAGTTTAGGGATTATGAAATATTCTAGTTGTAAACACGCCCTTTTGAATAATATTTTAAATCAACCATATCGGGAATCAAACCCGAAAACTTTTGCATGGTAGAAAAATGCGCTGACTATTACGCCACGAGGCCAACAATCCTTATACTGTAAAATATTGAACTGTCTAAAGATGCTCATTCGCGGGTGAAAACACTGATTGTACGAATAAACAAGTTGAAGTGTACCAAGTATTTTTAATTGGTAACGTGTACGTAAATATGAGTAATTTATTTATTTTGTTCATTAACGCCTAAATGGCATTTACCAAAAAGAAAAAAATTACATGCCAACATACTAAAAATTAAAAACAGAATATCAGAAAAAACATGTAAAATTATTTAGAAAGGATATAATAAAAAAGTTATACAAAGTAAAAAAAAAAACAAAAATAACAAAGGTATGCAAAAAAAAAAACAGTAATCATATAAACAAAAAATGCAAAGGTATAATCTTATGAAATAAATTCTGTAAAGCAAACAAAGTAAATAAAGTGTTACGGTAAGCAAAAAAGAAAAAAAAAAGTTAAATTAATAAACGAGCAAGCGTAAATTATCGCGAAAAAAGAAGAAAAAATAATATTTACGTATGAAATGCGTATTTGTCAATACTACAATGCAATTTGATATTATAGTAAAAAATAAAAAAACAAGTATAAGTTATTACACCATTGCAGTAGGATTTCATCAAGAACTGTCAATAAAATTCTGAATATTCATCTAAACTATAATAAAATTTATCGACTAAAAACACTTTGAACACTCTTGAATTTTTATACAAATCGTTTTTTTAATTAAAAAAAAAGTTTATTTAATATTTTTACTGCCATGCATACTATTTGTGGTTTACCGGATCCTGGAACACGCCATTGGTTTGTGTTAGTTGTTAGTTGTTATGACTTATGACACACCGTGCACTTCTTAAGAATGTCTCTTTCCTCTTGATAATATGCGAATGGTGAAGACAGTCGGATGTGTTGACTGGCGCTTGTCACTCCGAGAGAAATGTCACATGGTTGTGGCCTGCCCAGGCGCTCTTTAATCTCGCCGACAGAGTGATGGGCAACATGACTTCTATTGGTACAGATGGTGGTAGCTTTTTGTCAAAGATTTGTTTCACATAAAAAAGAAAGAAAAATTATACTGGAACCTCGTTTTACACAATTTCGATTTTTTAATATTTTAAACATTAATTTAACAATGTGTGATAGTAATCGTGTAATTCCGTCTCCAGGAGCTCAATCACAGATGGCTATCGACATGCTAAAAAACGTGCTAAGTATTTGAGCAATCACCACGAACAATCATGAACACGCTGAAGTTATCGCGGTCGCGTTGCAAAACGAAATTCAACTTCGGTCAGTTCAAGAGGATTGGTTGAATCTCGCACACGCCTTCTTTCAATTTTTCTCGATGCATTTAGCCGGCGGTCGGCAAGCCAAATGTTAAGAAAAGCAGTCGCCATAGTAATTGTTTGTAACTTGAAAACGAAATAACAAACCGGCACGAGATTACACGCGTGTTGACTTTTTTGATTTGACGTTTGACCACGGACTACGGATACGGAACTTATCTATGGCGTTTTGCAACGCGACCGCTTTAACTTCAGCGTGTTCATGATTGTTCGTGGTGATCGCTCAAATACTTAGCACGTTTTTTAGCATGTCGATAGCCATCTGTGATTGAGCTCCAGGGCTGGTATTCCGAACGCGTTTACAGCGCGCTATAATGCGTATTTAGTACGTAAAAACGCGCTATACCGCGCTATAATTTCGTTTGGAATACCAGCCCAGGTGAATGAAGAATGCAGTTCTGTTAGTTTGGTTTTTAGTTTAACAACAAATGTAACGGACGGTTTTGGTTAGCGCTTACAGATCTCAACCCAAGTACTTACGGCCCATCGTATTGCTATAATCTGTGACAAACTTTGTGGCCAATAATCATAGAATGTTTTTTCTCCGTATATATATATAGTTGGATAATTTATATAGCGCCATTTTTGTGAAAATCACCTCAAGGACGCTGTACAATTAATAAATATCCCAGTACGTCTTGCAGCTACAGAGCGCACGGACGGTTGGGATTCTAGTTCTTCGTTTTCAATTAAGATCAATCAAAAATTATAACAGATAAGAGCTAGATTACAGGACGTCTTGCAGCTACAGAGCGCATAGACAGTTAGAAATTTAGCCCCATTTACACATTTTAAAAATTGACAAATAAATTTAGTGTATTAATGATTCTAAAAAAAGTTAATAATATGAATAATAAAAAGGAGTAAGATAACAATACGTCTTGCAGCTACTAAGCGCATAGACGATTGGAATTCTAGCCCCATTTACAAAATTTAGGTATTCTAAAGTTGATATATGAAAGCTAGATCACCAATTATCGTGCAGCTACAAAGCGCATGGACGAGTGGAATTCTAGCAAAGTTAAAATGATATCAATAAATTTACAAAAAATAGAGCTTGGTAGTAAGTAAGTTTGTCAAGTGTTCATGCCAAGAAGTAAGCAATAAAAAACTAAATAAATAAAGCACTGTATCAACTCCGTGGTTAACAAAGGGAGGTAGATGTCCGAAGAGAATCTGGGCGACTCTATTTGGTTAATACTGTAAGGGTTGAATTTTTATTTTATTTTATTTATTGGGGATAACAACAGTAATACATTTAAAAAAATATAATAAATAAAATATACAAAGAATTAAACTAATGACAGATATCCACTGAAATACATGAAAAACTCGTACAATACATGTTAGTGTGTTTGTGTGAGTGTAAGTGTGTGAGATTGTGGGTGAGTGGGTGTTATAATGGAATGAGTGTAACACTGCAATATATCACTGTCTGATACTTTCTGTTAAAATTAAAAATCATTTTCCCTTTCTAGGGTGCCCCGTATCAAGAAAAACTTTTTACAATATTTACCTTGAAATATCTCCTTAAATTTTTTAACGTTGAAAATGATGATTTTCTTTTAACGTTGATACTGTAAGTGATACTTTTTTATGTATTTGGGGTGATCCACTCAACAATTCGTGCGCAAATATTTATGACAGGTCATTACCTCTATAAATGCCTTGACTTCCATATTCTCTACTCTAAAATATTTACTCACTCTGTTGCAACACATTTAGATCAAAATATAACCTTGACCGTAGCGCGACAATTAGCAAAGCAAGAGCAAGCAATCGAAAATAAATATATGCATTTTCTGATTAAACGTATAAATTAGTTGTCAAGCTGGAATACTTTCATGACGTCATCTTTTAAAAATTCTGAAGTGAATTTATAGCGTCAAGCTTGTATTAAACGAAAAAGTGTGCGAGGTTTATCTGCTAGTTTTGTTTTATTTTCACGACAAAAACAACAGAAATTATATAAATAAATCATCAACATTCCTCCTTCCGGACTCAGTGGTACGCGTACTTCGGCCATCGGTTTTATAAAATGGTGATCAGTCCCACGTTTCAGTTGCCAGTCCAGGAACAATGAATATTGCAATTCAAACAACCTTTAAAATCAATATTTCACGTCCACTCTGCCGGGAATTGAACCCAGAACATATAGAACGGTAGGTAAACGCGACATTATACGAGGTGAACGGCACTTAATTTCATTATTCAGGAAATTCAGTCGAAAGCACCCATTAAGTCAAAGGAACTGTTATTCACATTACTTTGGTAGAGCGTGTATGAAACAGCCGATTAACAAGTTGAATAATAAAGTTAAGATTAGCACGGGATGTCTTCAACAGCTGATGAGGAAGAGGAGTGTCATGTTCTTACTTTATACTTCCCTAACAGGGTATTTAGAAATAAGGGCGGCAGTTGTTGAAACGGAACAATTACACCCATGTTCCCCCATGTCGAAATGTCTAAATATTATTGTATTTCATAAATTTATCATAATACTTTCCCTATTCGCACCCAGAAGTGCTTAGGGCACTGCATTGGTACTCCAATTGCAGCGTATCTGGATCTTAGGTACATAGAATGAGGATTATTACATAGGAAATTAAAAAAAAAAACAGTTGATTACATTAAATATCTTGGAATAATTATTGACGGAAATCTACGATGGAAGATTCATGTCCAATCGCTGGTTTCAGGTTAAGAAAGCTGTGTCATGTTTCTGCTCACTTAGGAACATCTTGGACATCGACACTCTTAGAACTGTGAATTTTGCTCTTTTCCAGTCAGTGGCAAACTATGGTATAGTGTGCTGGGGAGGTTGCACGGCATCTATCATGAAACCCCTAATATATTAACAAAAATTAAAAGAGTGAAGCTTTGATATCACCGTACTTTCCCATCTGAGACATGGTTTCAATTTAACGAAATTACTGGACATTGTCAATTTAAAAAAAGAGTCATTGACACATTTCTGGTCATGTTACAAGAGAAGATCCCAGCAGAATGCTCGTAAAGGGTTTTCCTGTTATTTGAATTATTTAAAACTAAAAACACTTACGACTTTTGCTCGGAGAAATTTTTCTTCGGTGACTCCAAGAGTGTTCAATGTTCTGTTATATTAAGTTCTCCAAAACGAAGGCCATTTTTACGAGGAGTGTACAATTTTGGATTTTTGTTTTAAGGAAGAGACTTTTGCAGGAGACTGTTGGGAGATATTGCAAAGATTTAAGTACTATTAAGTATGTCGTCTAGATGTTTATTGATATATTTATTTATTTATACTTTTACATTGTTTTTATTCTTTTTTTTATACATAATAATGTTACCTCACTGGGGTGTCCCGTGCCGAGGGAAACATTTTACAAAATGTGAAACATGCCTTCAATTAGTTATTTAACAAAGTTAAAATAATGAAAGTAGATTGTATACATTAACCAATCCTGTTTGAACAAAGGTTGTATTAATTTATATTTTTTGCTGCATCAGGTGGAGTATCTAGTAACTCTTGTATTTGTAACGGCAAATAGAAAATAATGTTTATGAGCGTATATTACATATGTTTATGTAATAATTTTTAAGTATTATTTTTTCTATTATTCAATAATTTGCATTCTTCCCTTTCCATTATGTTGTATCCCAACTCAACACAGGCTCTTGGCCTCATAAAGTTAGGTATACGTTATTATTATTTTTAAATATATATGTATTTTGATGAATAAATAAATAAAATAATTGAAAATGGAGAATAGATTTCTAACAATCCATGTGCACTGCAAACGTGTGTAATCTAGATTTTTTTAAAAAATATTTTTTTTTATTCATACAAATACGCACAAAAAATATAATAATAACGTATCCCATATTAATTAAACAATACCATAATCCCAATCGCTAATGTGTTAGTAACTGCAATAAGTATTGGGATGTTTTTGTACAGCGCCCTTGAGGTGATTTTCAAAAATTAGCCCTGTAAAAAAAATCACAATAAATGTATTAATAAAATGTAATCAGTCTTAGAAACGCTGCGGTGGTGTACTAATTCAATGATTTATGCACCATTAGGTGCGGAAAGGGGATTACGAAGGAAATAAGATAAAGATAGTTAACATGGAAAAATATAGCCGACAAACTGGGAATTCATTTGTATGAAGAAAAATTGGATTACTTTTCTCTTAAGGTCTAAAAAAAAACTTTTCATGTACCTATTAGGTACAGTACCCCCTTTAACAATAAACACAATTCAAGCTTTTAAAAATTTCTTCAAACGAGTTGATTAAAAAAAAAAATCTTTTGAAATTATTAAATTTGGTTCGTTTACTCTATTAATTTTCCTACTTATCGATACTTGAGGTGAATTAATTGATTCAATTTCAAAGATTTTAATTTGTAATTTGGCACCTGAAAGTGCGCCAAAAAGAGTTTAATCAAATTCTTTTGAAAATAAACTTCAAAGGGTTAACTCTTTCTTAGGTAATGACTTATTTATAAACCCTCTTTTCTTTCATTTTTGATAATATAATTCATTTGACGATAGAACCTTTCGGATATTTAAAGGTACCTTAATAACTTTCCTTACACTGAGGTATCTAAGCTTTTTAATTCTTTTTTAAAAGCTTTGTGAAAGTAATGATACGAAGGGGTTATAAACATTTATAAAGTCTCTATTATTTTTTGATTAATTGTGTAATTTAAAAAAAAACAATCAAATTTGTATGTGAGTGTTTGGGTTAATGTTTATTCTCATTTTTTAAATAAAGTTTTATTATAAAGTCTCGAATTGAGTTGTAATTAGGAATATAATTAATTTGTCTAATACTTTGTAAAATACTTTGAGTTATATGATTTATAAATAAATAATATAAAAACATCACAAAACAAAAATCTTTAATTCTTCAAATTTTGTTTTTAGACAAATAGAAGTTCAGTGGTTTTTTAATTTGTTTGTTGTTATTTGGACCATCAAACTAAGTAAAAAAGAGTATTTTTGTGTATCGTATTATCAGCAATCAGATTTTTAAAAGTTTTTCTAATTTTTAAATTACTCCGCCTGTGACGTCGCAAGTTGGCTTCCCGTAAATTTGTTAGAACTTGTGACGCAGTTCAAAATAGTAAACTTACATTAAATGTTTTTTTTTCACATATTTTCGAAAAATTTCGCCGTACAATTTAATGCTCCGATTTTTACCGCTTGTAAGAAAGCATTTTTATATCTCATCTCGTAGTGCTAAACTTCAACGTTCAAATAAAAGCCCAATTTTTCAGACATGAAGATACAATTGAAAAACAAACAAAATTTTGAGCATAACAAATTACATTTTCAAACTAGGGGATATTTTGAATTGAATGTGCCCGGTTACACAAACATTGAACTGGGTGATAAGCATCCGGACGCACTGTGAACCCACCTATCTCACCCTACGCGCAAGGCACTACTAAAATTAGGCAACCCATCGATACGTCAGTCTTTTTAATTCAGCTACAGAATGGGGGGATGTCAACTTTATAAGAAAAGAGCGTTTAAAAATTCGCCGGGTGTCTCACGCCCAGGTTCATTGACGCCGGGTTAGCTACTTTTTTTATACAATAAAATATAAAAATATTAAACCACCATTATTCCATGTGAGTTATCTAAGTATCATATGAATCAGTAAGCGTATTATTAAATACGCTTAGCTGTATGCATAACCGTGCCGTACGCTGTTCGCTGAGCGTATCTCCCTACAAACCGAACGGACCCCACAATGGTGGACCGCTTTAAGGCATCTTTAAGAAGCTTATGAATATAACCGTATTTATTTGCGTTGTAGCGCCTCCAACCGGGCTGTTAGCGCTTAAAAAGAATGAATTCAAAGGAAAATGAAGAAGAAGCAAAAAAATGGCGGAGAAGGCGTCAAGCGGAGTGTGAAAATATAATGGCCAAGTAAGACGGTAGAGCGGGTAATTGGAAATTTCATTCTCGTGTCATTTTGGCGGGAAATTTATTTTCCACCTCGAAAGTTTCCCGCTCTTTTTATCTATTCCCGTGACGTCTTCTCTGGAAATTTCTTCGGGATGTTTGGGATATAATATAAGGACCAATTATTATCAAATTTTTCGGGCGTTTGCTGAAACCAGGGTAGGTACTTATTAGAATCCGCTGAAAATAAAATTGATTTTCCCTCCGTTTATTTTCCACGTATATTTTATTTTTCACGACACAAAAATCATCAGAGATCCCAATTAAGTTTAACAGAAGAACATTCAAATCATGCATACTGAATACATTTACCTTTGTAAGTCCGATGTATGGACTTACAAAGGAAAATGTATTGGGTGTTAACATCAGTATTATCCGTTTTTTTCCGAATTTAAAAATGAGCTCCAAAAGTAAAAAAAAAATATTCGTCATCCGAGAGAAAAATTTCTCTTCTTCTAGATATAGTGTTAGCTTTTACATATACATTTGTTGTTTTATTTGATTACAAGCCTTCAAAATAGAATGTCAAGCAGATGTTAGCATTTTCGACACTTCTTTATTTTTATTAATTTATTTATACATTTAAAATTAACATACATATGCATTATAGCGGGCATATTGCTTTAAAGCAATTTTTCTCCACCTACCCAAACCGTTCAATTTGAGAAAACCAGTGATATATGAACATATTGTAGGTTTATTAATAATTTCAGTATGGAACAAAATATCAATAAACACGAATGTTTTTAAAAAAATGAAAATTGACTAAATATCTACACTATACTATGAAGAGAGGAGGGGGTAAAGAGGAAAGAAAAAGGGGGGCAAAAAATAAAAATTAAATATTCAGGAAGTGATATGTTCGCGTTCAATCGAGGGAATAAAGAAGGCAACGCTGCTTGCAATATTTGCGCAGCGTACGGTTAAGATTCTATGAATTATTGACTAATTTGATGTATTTCTTATGATTCCGTCCTCTTGTTCTCTTTATTTAGAAGAAAACGGGCAGATCTTTTGTTTATTTTTTTTTTTTAAATCAATAATTTATAGCATCTTCACCATACGCTGCGCAAATGTCGTGTTTATACAAATTAATTTATATCTCGGCCTCGCGGTGAAGTGGTCAAAACGTTTGCCTGCCATGCAAGAGATCTCAGATTTGATTTCCAGCATAGTTTAAATGAAATATTTATTTAAAAGGGTGTTTTCACATTAGAATATTTCACAGCCCCTGGACTGATCTATTTACCTTCATGTAACATTTTTTTTTGTTAAAAAAAACATCCGTATAGGTAGATAGAGTTCCATCGGAAAGCATCTGGATTTTTCTCAGGCCTGCCAACAAACATACCAGTCTTGATTTCTTTGATAACAAGCTGTCTTCTTTCAAACGATCACTGAACCAAATTCAATTATAAACACCTCTCTCCGGCTCCCACTCCCACTAAGTCTACTATATACCGTTGCGTCTTTCTACTTTTCTTTATAATAATTTCCTATGTATACCTATATATATTGTTTATTAGTTAAGGTATAACAAGGTGCTCAAACTTTATTTGTACAACTATCTAAATAAATTCATTACATTACAAACATGATCAAGATACGCTGCGATTAGAGTACGGAAAGGAATGATAATGTGCGGAAAAGGAATGATGATGATGATGATGACTTTATATGAAAAGTGGTTGTTACACACACATATAGAGTTATTGAATTTTTGAATAGTACTTATATTTTTACTGTACCTAGATTTATTTTATTATTAATATTTAAAGCATTAACTGTGTTGTCAAACATTTAATTCGTTTGCTGTGTTTTTGCACAGTTAGCCTGAAGATTTTATGCTTAAAAAATAAATTGTGCAGAAATATGGTGTCTAAGTTAAAAGACTAATGAATTGTAATATATATATTTTTTTAAAGTCACAACCCCTAATAGGTTCCATTTATGGCGCTAGCGCTCGAGCCTTGTGAGTTTTATACCCCGGAGCAAAATATAATTAATCTTGTTTGGTGATGGAATTCTTTACGGGAAATGCATATTCATTCAAAACCCATTGAAATTAGTTAACAATCTTATTGTTTGTGTGTAAAACGCCTACTCCACCCTTATGCCTCCTCTTATATAGGGGTGGGCAGAGAATCAACGAGAAATAATGAAGGTGTATATAAATGCCTAGTGGCGTATCGGTTTTCCCGGTCGACTACTTTTCAAAATATATTTCTGTAAATATGCAGAGAAAAATACTAAAAACTTTTAACACTTTGTGTGAAAAAACTTCCTCAAGTCATAATGTGGTAACCTGATGTTACTTTAGGTTAACCTTAGGTAAAAAAATCTTAAAATGGAAATCAAGTGGACAGAAATCCGCCTCGTTTTGTAGAGGTTTACGCATTCACATATCATAGTAAAGGTTCCGGGCTCTTCTCCGGCAGAATTAACGTGAATTATTTATTACAGTTAAATATTTTGTGAACCACAGCATGCAAGGTGAAGTAAACACCACGATATGATACAAATCACTTTTGATTTTTGTGATATCAATGTACCTAATCGAATCCGTTGCGCTCCGAACGTGAGGCAAGCGTCTTAATCAATACACCACGGGTGCCGGCAATTTTTTAAAGAACAAAATCTTTCGTTTCACACTGTTTTGTCACGAACAAAATACTAAATTGTCCATTAAAAAAAAACCTAAATTTGTCGATTAGGTAAAAGCTGTTCTGTAGATTTTTTAACCATCCTAGGTCTTTTTCTTATTCTTCTTCTTGTTCATCCTATAAGAGATCCTAAGATCTGTGTTAAAAAAAACTAGCTGTTCTCCTGAGATTATGAGGTCTAGCTGTTTCTTTATCTCTTGGGTTCTTCCAGATGGGATTTCAGAGGCTGGAGTGTATACAAGTCTGTCACTGCTCATCTGTTTACTTGGTCTCTCCAGTATCTTCTTCTGAATCTGCTTCATTGTACGATTCCTTTTTCACGCGTATCTCTAATTATAGTATTACGGATACGGTCTTGAGGCGTTTTTCCAGCAATTGACCTTAACACCTTCATTTCAGCAGTTCTGAGTAGCCTTTTAATACGAACAGTGTCAGCCAGCTCTTCTACAGCATACGCCATGATGGGTCTCACACGTGTCTTGCATATTCTGGCTTTACTATCGGTACGCGTGTCATTATTCCTCCATATTACATTCCATTACATTCCTCAGACACCCCGACACAGTTGATGCTTTGTTGGCCTGTTCTCGAGAACAGGAAGTTCGAACTTCAGAGTAAAAATTGCCACGACTTGAGATTTCTACTTCCAGATATCTGTCGTATTTCAGCATATTTACGATTTTTTATTTGGGAGATTCTGTTCTCCAATACTTAATCAAGATGAACCCATTTGAGGACCAAATATTCAATATGTGATTTGTCACAGCAATATAGAGTTAAAAAAATGAAAAAAAAACTTGTTTTTAGCAACACTATTTGTTTAAATGCTAAACTTTAGGACATTTTAGAAAAAAACGGTTAAATGTATTTGGTTTTTTCTCATAGATTTAGATACGACTATAAAACTTGATATAACGTATTTTGCGGATAATAAGACGCGTCGGGCCATAAAACGCTTCACAAAATTAATCTATATTAGAATACATAAAATAAGGGAATATGGAAGTCTGGCATTTACAGGGCACATAACCTGTCATTGGCTGGTTTAAGGGGCCACTTTACACTTTGTGTAACATTCACCATTCACACATTTCATAATTTTCACCTAGACTTCCATATTCCCTTATTTAAGGTATTCTCCATCCCTTTTGTAATTTGTTAATCTGAGTGACTCCCGAGGGGGTGAAATCCAGTCTTTTGTCTACGAACATTTGGACAAACTCAAATATTGTAATGAAACCAACTGGTTTAAGAAGAAGTTTAAAAACAGAAAAATTGGCGTTGCCTAGTATGTGAAATTATTCAGTCAGATGAATCTCTTCATAAAAATTAAGGTCTCAGCTCTCAAATTCAACACCTCATTCATTCTCAAATTGAACTTCACTAAAATCAACAAATGGAAGAATTGAAGAAATATGGATGTTCAAACATAGGCAAAATGGTGAATGTTACACAGTGTGTAAAGTGGCCACTTAAACCAGCCAATGACAGGTCATAAGCCCTGTAAATGCCTAGACTTCCATATTCCCTTATTTAAGGTATTCTCCATCCCTGTTGTAATTTGTTAAGAAAATGTTTTGGAATATAAGGCGCAGTCCAATTTTCGGTTTAATTTTCAGAGTAAAAAAGTGAGTCTTATGTTCCGGAAAATACGGTAAATATTTTATTTTTAATTTGGAGAAATCCATACGAAAATCCGTAATAAATAGTATTTATAATATAGGTATGTCCATAAACTATATTACGTTTTTATTTATAAGAGTATCATGACAGTCTAACTAAAAGGGTAAATGCCCCGTATTAAGGTCGGTAAGTGTTTTTGTTTGCTAAATAAAAAAAAATGTATTTGAAAAATATGTTTTTGGAAACAAATAGGCATTTGTACCGTTTATTATTTTAAAAGAATTAAAAATAAATAAATTAGTGTCATCAAAATAAAACAAAACTCGATCTTATATTGGCTTTAATCCTGATTAAATTAAGTTATCGCGAGTACCTTACGGAATGTTCCGTAAGCCACCCAATTGATAGGAGGAACTTAAAGGAATTAATTAAGTTTTTATATTAAGCTGTAAATTCCTTTACAAAGGATGAGAAAGCGAGAGGGGAAAGCAGTCATTTACATGTCCTCGTATTTCTGTTTGATATGCCATTTTAGACCGTATTTGGATTTCGAGTTAAGGGCTTTATTTTTCAATTAGACCAAAGGGGAGCTTAACAAAGGATATGATTAATTTGTGTCAATACTTGTTATTCATTATACAAATTGTATTTATTATATCACCGAATTAAAATATAAAATTAATTAATTTAAATAAAATTAATTGGAATTCAATATTTAAAGATGCCAGTTGGAGGGTTATAGCGCTAATTGGTCAAATAAATAAGTGGAAGTTTTCCAAGTATTTAAAATTTACGGCCTACTAACTTTTACCCACGGCTTCGATCAAGCGGTATTGTAGAGATTAGGTAATTAATTACTTTTGTTGTTCATCAAAAAGACTTTTCGTTTATCAATAAAAATTATCTTGATGTAATGATACATTTTTTCGGGACAGAAAGTAGCTTGTTGCTAAAAAAATGAGACGATTTGTTAGTCTATGATAACGAGGCATCGTTATTCTGTTCACAAATCAAACATCCTACTTTCAAAACCAAAGCGAAAAGCAAACCAAACTAACCATAGATAAAGCAAGTATTTTTTTCTTTATTAGGGCCTTCTACCAAAACATGATAACATAAGCCGAAAATTAGTTACATGGACTTACAAATTACTCGTATAATAATCAAAAAAACAACACAAACAGAAACAACAATAAAAAATAACATGGACACAAACAAAAGAAAACAAAAATATGTCTACTAAAATTACATTAAATATAAAACAAGTTAATTATATTAATTTATCTCTATTAAGACGTGAAGGAAACACAAATAAAGAAAAAAACATACTTTTGCATTTATAATATTAAGTATGAATATTCACATGTGAGTTTCTATGCAATCAGGAATTAAATATTCCGTTTTATAGATAATCCGTCAAATATACGAGTGATACATAAATTCATAAATTTGGAATCACCAGTGATCGATTTAATCGATTTGCGATATTTTTAAGGCTCGCATGAACAGGCTTTAAAAATAAATATTTATGTATATGGAAGGTCCATTTTAGAGATTTTTTTAAAAATAGTAAATGAGCATAGATTTTTCAAAATCTATTCTTAAACAATGCAATTAAAACAGGTGTTATGCGAAACTATTGAGGAAAAGTAAGATGATTTTCAGATTTTAACTGTGCTAAAAAATCCGCGCTTTCCGGTGTGTGTAAACAATACATGTACAAAAAAGATAGATTTAAACTTATAGTATATATGTATATACTCTAAGGATTTAAATAACTGAAAAATGGAAGTAAGTTACTGTACTCGAACGTTTGAATGTAAATGTAATGAAGTAAAAAGTTAAAATATTTTAAATATACTAGCTAAGAACATGAACAAACAATTTGCTAACGCTCGCAGCGCAACCAAAGAGTCTACCTTCAGCGAAGCTCCGAGAGCAACTGAGCTTTTGTGGCAGTAGTACAGGCTGGGCTGCACGCGTGAAATCTCTCCCGCTAGCGAGTATATCTGTGGCATCCTGAGTGATACGTAAAGAGTGTCTGAGACAATTGACCGTTCTGTATTATTTTATTTCATCGCTTCGACAATGCGACATATTGGTAGGCTTTTGATTACATAGATAATTTATCTCCCATTTCTGATAAAATGCCTTTTCTGTGCCCAACAAGTTAATATTATTTATTAATAAAATATTTTAACCTATAAGTAAATGTATAAAAAAAGAATACCGAAAATCTTATTCCAGTATTAATTATATTTACAAAAAAACAAACAAACCATCACGCCGTTTACTCGTAAGGGAAGGCAGAGAGGATAGAACGGCACATCACTCTATCTTTGCATACATATCTCGCTTCCTCTACATTTATACATCTCATGCACGCGCGCCGATTATTCCGACTTTTTACATGTCCATCTTCAAGTATTTGTTGAATTTGGTCATGCCATATCTTTCTCGGTCTTCCTCTATTTCTGTATCCATCAACATTCGCATTGTAAATATTCTTAGTCTTTCTTTCGCTGTCCATTCGTTCTACATGTCCAAACCAGCGCAGAGCTCCTTTCTTAATTTTGTCGATAATGCTCGTCTCAGAGATTTAAAAGTTATTAGATGCAATACGTACTAGCTACACATTACTGGAAAGGGAGAGTTGCAGTAAATCTAAACGACAATTGGTAAAAATTGGTCGGCCTCGGACTGTAGTTAGTGGCCAGCGCGAACGCCTACCATGCAAGAGGTCTCGGGTTCGCTATTAATTGAAAAAGGTGTTTTTACACAATAATATTTCATTGTTCTTTGTCTGGCACAAGCGTAAGACTAACTTGCTTTCATGCAACAAAAATAAACAAGATACGCTGCGATGATGTATCAATGCAGTGCCCTACGCACCATTAGGTGCGGAAATGAAATTATGATGAAACGAGAATTCGTAAAAATAATTGCAATTTTGTTTTATAAACTGTTGATTTTATGAACGTCGTACAAAGGGTTATTAATATAAACGCCAAAATCTATATACTGTATCCACCAGTGGCAAATGGTGATTTTATTTACAGGTAAGCTATAAAAAAATATCATATATTTGTACCTACATAGGAGATACATAATAAAATGTAAGTAATATAAACTAAAAAATGATATTTTTTGTGGTTCTGTGTGATACAACAACTCTCACCCATAAATTAACTCAAACGATGTAATTTCGTGATATATTATATTTTATAGATATATTATTTATTATTTTAACACATAATTCATTAAAAAATAAATAAAAAATACCACTATGAGTTCAGCTGATATTAGGTATTCAATTGGAATGTCAACTGCCCGAATTGTTCTAGTAATTAATAGTGCTAAAAAAGGTCGCGTGGAGCGCTATATGTCCTGCAATATGACGCATGAAAGTAATTATGATCTTATGTCAAAAGTACCATCTCAATGAAAAATAGTTCTTAAGAAACAAAGTTTGAAATATGATTTTCCAAATCAAGAATCTTCAAATAATTTGTGTAACCTGCAAGTTTAATCTAGGAGAAAAAACCCGCACTGGGGTTAAGAAATTCCAAATATAGTATACTTATTTGTATAAAAAAATAAGCAGGAATGATCGGCTAGTTTCTCGGCTCACCGCAGGCGCTGAGCGCGTTTTATTAAAATTTACATTTAAACTAGGATAAAAGTACAAACGGTGGAAATGATTTAAAATAAATGTTGATTATTTATTTGTTTTTCTGTAAATAAATTTACAGTAAAACATTATTATGGTAAGTCAAATATAATGGTAAGCTGCGCATAATCGCTTCTATACACGATTCGCCCCTGGTATCCACTAGGGTCAGCTCATTTAAAATTCTTAGAAAGTTTGTTTTCCTCAAAAACTTCCTCGATAAAAAATGTTTTTGATTCCCTTATTATTAAATAAAAAAGTATTTATGAACTTATTTATTTGTGGGTATATTATTGTGTTACGGATGAGAATATTAATCGTGCTTCTTAATCTTCGCGTAAACAATTTTTTTGTAAAGTATTGGGAATGTGTTTTAAATTTTCTTTTTCTATCTAAGTCAACTCCGAGATATTTTATCCACGGAATTTATGGCTTCATAATTTATATTAATATTGTCTACTTAGTCTTTTTACCGTCAACATTATTTATAAAGAGCATCTACAATAAATTGTACCGCTAATTATTATAAAGATAGGATATGAAACGAGATATCATTCGTAATATTTGCCAAGTCGCTTATTAGGACTCGGCCCTGTTCTCATTTGAATTTTGTTTTTTGTGCTTTATCAAAACGTGCGAATATTTCACACCTTTCTGAAAGACACCAGACCATCTGACATAGTGCCTTTTGTCTCCGTTCCTTTGTGCGTTTGTATGGAACCTGGTCCTTCGAGCCGGATCATTGTGTCGCCAATAATGTCCTTATTTACCTGAAATAGTTTTGTTTGTTTATTTATATCGCACTCTGTATGAATGCTGGCTTTGTTTCGAAGGTGGATTCGTTTCCTGGTAGATTTTAATTTAACGAGGGCTATTGGGAGCCTTTTTGAAAAGCTTGTCTCAACCTTGAGATCAAATAATGATCCAAAACAGATTAAAAAACATTGACGAGGATTAAAATAAAGAAATAAGTAAATGTGCTAATATTATTTATATTTAAAGAATTAACTTCGCGGTGGAACATTTTTTACAATATTGGTAAATATGTAATTCTATATAATTACTTATTGACTTTTCAATGTCTACCGGTTTCGAGAGATACCCGTTTCTTCGTCAGGACATTAATTACACTAACTTAAAAACCCATTATTCTTAGATTCACCAAATCTGACGCCTGATAACCTTTTACTAACTACAATAGTTCATGGTTTACCTCTTCGTTCTAATTCTCACGGCACTCTCTTAATACCCATTCACAATTCCTCTTTCTTCTCTAACTCATATAGTGTCCATGCGGCTCGACTGTGGAATCATCTCCCATCCACCATCAAAGATGTTACTACATTATCTTTGTTTAAATCACGTCTTGGGAAACATCTCCTTTATCTTCCTTAATCTCTCCTCCTTTCCTCTTTCCTCTTTTTTCCCTTTTCCCATTGAGTAATAGTTTTGGTTTACGTTAATTTATAAACAAATACGATTATTTCTATTTTTATATATCTTTAGCTTTTTAATCTTTTTTCTATTAAATATGTTCAGTAACTTGAATTATAAAATAAAAACTATTATTTTATTGATTGGTTGAAAGAAATTGCCATTTGGCAAAAAGCGGGGCAATGTATAAATGACATTATGCACAAAAAGTTAAATAAATATAATGAAATAACAGTCCTTCTCTATGATTACCGAATGATTACCGAATGGAGCATCTCGCTACTATCCGTGGCCCTGTTATAGGTCCTGTCGGACATACAGATCTGGTGGCTTCTAAAAAGAATTTCAAGGCTTTTAAAAAGTTTTGTAATCATTTCGGCGAATTGATCATGTCCAATCAATTTAATCCCAGTCAGTGAAGAATTCACTTCCCTCTCTTCTCAATCCAATGAAGTACATATTATGTACTTCTGAATTACTTTCTTTCAGCACAAAGATGCTAAGGCTACCAGATTTCAGAGAGCTCCTTCGGGCAGCTTTTCTCGTTTGACAACGAGCAAATTTTTCCGTGTATGTGGGCACCGCCAAGGAGACTTATGTCCTCAGATGCGGTGTGCGGTATGTGGTGGGTAAGCTGTTAAGTCCTTCCTGAGCTTTCATTAGATTTATTTTTAGCACCACAACAGGCCAGGAGGCCCAATTACAGTGGTGATTTACATCACAGAACACCCAGGCTTGAGAAAAATTACATTAAATTTCTGTGTTCTCACCGGAAATCGAACCCGGAACCTTCCATCTATGAGTCAAGCGTCTTGACCACTTCACCACGGAGGCCGCCGTGAATTTAAAAAAAAAAAAATTAATTGCGGATGTGACTTTGATTTGAAACGTACTGCATTCCGTTAAGTTCGTTTTATAAAAAAACAAAGGTATATAATTAACAAAAACAGAAGTTTAATTTTTTATTTAACTCTTGTGTGGCTGTGATGTCACACTAGTCTACATACGATACAAGACTTGATATATCTCTCTTAGTTTTTTAACTGATAAATATGTATTTTTTGTAATCTTCGAATAAATATTTTCACACCGGATTTGGAAAGTAAAATTTGTGTAACTATGCTAGGTTTGAATACAAAAAATATTTATCCTGCTACGTGAAGAATGAATGTGACCCCAATACAGCAATAAATATGTATGAGAGAGCACGAAGATATAACTCATAACAAGAAATACTGAGACGCTATTCTTTGGCCGGTGTTTGTGAGAAAAGAGATTCCGTCGGTTATATACAGTGATGGGAGAACACGCGCGCAATAAGGATGACCGGCGTATTTATGATTTTATAACAAGAAAGATGAGCTGGAGGTTGAGCTTATCCAGAGACCAATATACGAATAATGAGTTGGAAACTAGCTTGAATATATATTCTCTTCAAGACGGTCGAAATAAATCCGACCTTCTAGTCCTGTTTAATATTCTCAACTCATTATTTGATGCGCTCAGTAAAATTAAATATTCCAACTTGAAACCTCAGACAAAACGTACTCTTTTATACCGATAACCATAGAACTAAATATGATTTTCATTCCCCTCTGCCCATAATTTTTAGGTCTGCCAATAAACATACCAGTCTTGATTTCTTCGAAAACAAGTTGTCTTCTTTCATACGATCACTGAATTAAATGCAATTATAAACACCTCTCTCCCGCCTCCACTCCCACCAAGTCTACTATATATCATTGTGTCTTTCTACGTTCCTTTCTGTAAACAATGTTTGAGTATGTCCAAATGCTTGCAGACTGGCTGGATTTCCTCCCTAGGGTATTTGTTGCAACAGAGAGGGAAAACATTATTAAAAATGGTAAATGGAAGTCTAGGCATTTTTGTTTATTTATTTATTTTTACATGAACGGCATAAATTGCCTTCATAAAAAAAATTATTCACATGTACTCGTATATACAAAAAAAATAAAAAATTGTATAAATATAACAATAGTAACAAGTAGGTAAATACACACAAGCCAAAAATATTAACGAAATATTTACAAAAGTGTGAAAAATTAAAATAGAAAAACATTTTTAAACAAAGGGAAAAAGAAAAATCAGACTCGTTTTATAACTATCAACTCCAGAACCAAATATATCAGCCTTGTCTTCATACTGATTACCATATCTGTGGAGCCTAGGGATAGGCGAGTGCATGTGATAGTTGGTCCTAGAACTCGCAGAATATGAAGTCTTATTAAAAGTCATTGGCTGGTTTTAGTGGCCACTTTACACACTGTGTAACATTCACCATTCTGCCTATGTTTGAACATCAACATTTCCTCAACTCTTCAAGTAGAACGACTGAAACCTTTATCAAATCCCTTCTAAAAAATGTTTTCCCTCTCCGTTGCGACAAATTTATATATGAACAACTTCATAGGGAGGAAATCTAGCCAGTCTGCAAGCATTTGAACATACTCAATACATTGTTGTATTTTAATTGACGTAAATTATTAATTGATCATAATACCTTCGTAAAAGATATGATCCAGATACGCTGCAGTTGGAGAGCCAACACAGTGCCCTGCATGAGGAAGTGATGATGCAAATATGGATGTGCTGGTGATTGTGTGAATAATCCTTTACTTGTGTGCGTGAATCATTATTTAACATCGCTTTGTATAGGCGAGAGTAAATATTTTCAAGCAATTTTGATCCCCGTGAACAAATACTAAAGCTCTTATAATTTTCAATTTGTTTCATCATATCTACCTTGTGGCTCGCGTGGGCGTTAAAGGGTAAGGGTTTTTTTAGCTCACAACTCGAAAGCTTAATTAGCGCAGAATACATTGTAAGCCTAACCCTCCAACGCTTGGGGAAATAAACAAAATTATCCAAATGAAAAAAATGCTCGTGTACCTAAAACTATTCAATTATGTTTTTTCCAATTGATTCATGACATCCCAAGAACTTGCATGAACTTTTGAAATCAAATTAGATTTTATAAAAAAATTTTCAAGAATATTTTTGAAAAGAAATGATTAAAATATGTTGATTTTTAATCATATAATACATATGAATTACACTCGCAAGAGTTACTAAAACTTAATTTGGGACTTAAATAATGTAAAAAAAATAAACTAAAGCACATATTTAGAACAACAAAAAAACGAAGCAAGATTAATATCTTCATAACTAAATATATCACAAGAGTATATGAACCAAAAAAACATTTCTTGCAAAAACAATATAGGTGAATAAAACGCTTTCAAGAAGGAAGGAAGTGGTTAAGGCTGTAGTCTGGTAAAACGAACTCAAAATAAGGAAATCATACGATTTGGCCATTTTAAAACGAATGTTTTTTTTTGATCGCGCAGCAATAAAAAAATAAAAAAACATAAATTAGATAATAACAATATTTTTTAAAGGTATTTCTGTTTAAAAATCTACCTAAAAGTTTTATGTAACTAAAATACAATTACTTTTAAGACGGCAGATTGCACCATTTCAAATTTAGACTAAACTTAGGTATCTGGGATCTCAATAAAGACTAAGTATTGAACTAAAATTTCATTTAATAATTTAAAAATAACAATATGAACATGAAATAAAATTTTATTTTTTTGTTTCTGAAAAGAAATACAAGCATTTTAAATCACATGCATTTTTGTGACGTTTTCCTTTATTTCTACGTAAAATTATGCCTTTGGTAATACTTGAAAATAAAAAATAAAAAAATTAAATATTTTAGTTAAAACTTTTTTATAGAACTGTCTTCTTTTTTTTAATAAGATAATTCTGGTTGTAATATTTAATTTAACACAACATCTTATTTGAGTTTTTATGACCTTCAGACCTGACCTTATCGTTTTCGGTTCGATTTTTAAAAATATATTTTACTATGTAAAACGGGTCGTTTAAGAATAAAGTATATTATAATATAATAGTTTTACATGTGAAATTAAACCAGAACCCTAGACCGTTGATGTCGACTTGTCTACTCTCATGAAACAATCCTAAAAAAGGAGATCAAACGGAGAAAACGGAGTTTACTCTGTAAGTTTGTAAACGTATATACATATAAATATAAAATAATAAAAATTCATTTAAAAAAAAAACACGGGGCAAAACAAAAAAAGTACAATCAATATACAGTGTTATTTTACCTTATATTTATAGTCTGCATTACGTAATGGGTAAAACAACCCCGTAATGTAATGTGGACGACAAATATTAAATAAATAAAATAATCCCAGAACAGTGGAAATTTATGAAAGTCTCAAATAGAAGAGTCAAAAGGTTGATGATCGTCATGACCGCAGAACAATGACGTATGTGAGTTTCTTGAACTTTACATGAGTGCGGTTTTTTTTTTTGAAACTTCATGGCACAACTCGATTAATCCGTTGATACTTGGTTTAGTTAAGAATATTTTATTTTTTTAAGCCTGGAAAATAAAGCCTTTGTAAAATATTTTCAAGATAAAATCTAAAAGAAAGTTAATGTTGTATTTTTGCACATCCGTCGTTGTTCTACGGTCACGACGTAATAGTTGATAGAGCGCTAACACATTATTCGTGTAAATTGTCATTTTTTGGTTGATTCATTTTCAAAGGTCTTTATTATTTTCTATATTCCCAATATTTTCTGAAAATATTATTTTTAATATATTTATTTAAGTACGCATATATTAGGTTCAAATTGTGTTTATGGCTAGTAAAATAGTATATTTTTGACTGCCTCTGAACATGGTTACTTATCCTAGTTAGACAGTCAAGAAAATATTAAATCACTCTTTTAATTTTATGAAAGTAGGTAGTAAAAAATATATTCATAAAATAAAACAAAAATAGGAGCTTTTCCTACACTTATTTCTTTAATGGAACAGGATTTTAAGCTTTAAAAATACCGGAAAGCAAGTGGAGACAGTGTTTAATTGCACCAATTTCAATTAAGTGAAATATTTGCCGTGTAACGTGCTAATATTGCCTTCCACACATTCTAACCCCCCCTTTCTAACCTCGTGTGTTTGGGAGGGGGTATTCACCCCTTCTCTCCCCTGCCCCCCTCTATCCCGGCCCCTCCCTTACGACCAGTACTACACACACCCTATGGAAATATATTTCATCCCCTCAGAAACACAATAACATCCAAGTTTGGAGCATTCATTTTTGTGTTATTTATGATTATCGAACTCTCGTTGGCTTCTTTTAAAAAACATCGTAATAACCACTCAGGCACAAAATTTTATTTTATTTATGTATATTCTTTTAATAATTTAAAATTAATTGACACTTCACACATATTCACGATATTTTGGCTTTTTAGATTGTGCCCGTGGGAGCAGCCATAATAATTAACATAAGGGGAAAAAAATTAGCACAGAAAAATTAATAATTATATATTATCTAATAAGAAAGTATGCAGTGCCATGAAATAAACTCTCCTAAAAATCGAAGAATAATGTTAGATCAGTTATTTTTAAATAAATTTAAAAAATATTAAAATTGATTCCCCTAATCTACTTGAAACACTTCTATTCCGTGTGCCATCTAGACCGACATGACAAAATTTTCTGTTTTACACAGATAACGCGTCAACAAACTATTTGAAACAATCAACAATACCTAGAATATGCGACTAATATAACAATAGATTTACCGAGGCTAATATTTTTTATGACAAAGTATGTAAATTTAGGTAAAAAATCATAGAAATATTAATAGAAGCAGATATTCATTTAACTTGATTATTAAATACATTTTTTTTCTTTTACTTTTGTTATATTTAACATAATTTAAATTATTGCATTAAGTGTAAATATTTTTTTGGTGTGTGCATGAGTGTTCTACACTAATATACAAAGAAATTAAAAATATTTGCGTACATACTGTTTGTTAACCCAATAAAAAAAACAAAAAAAATAGCAGTTTTAAGAATAACAAACCAAAAAATAATACAATTGAAATTGTGTAAGGTTACAAACATAGGTAATCCAGAACACAGAATACCAAAATAAAATTATAAGAAAAAAAAAAGCGTTATTAGAATTTAAATTATACATAGTTACAAACATAATCCAACATGCAAAATAATAAAAGCATGACAATTTAATTGAAAGAAAAAAATAAATAAACAAATTTGTAATGTCGGCCCCTTGGTGTAGTGGTCAGCGAGATCTGCTTACATTACAAGAGATCTCGGGTTCATTTATTAAACATTGTGTTAACATACATAGAATATTTCACAGTCCTTGGACTGGCACCTGAACCGTAAGACTGATCATCTTACCTTCATGTAAAAAAATGATCAAGATATGTTGCGATTGGTGTACGAACGCCGTACCCAGAGTGTACCAATGATGATGATAATTGTAATAATAATTATGATCTTTAAAGTATAAATTAATGTTATCAATTAAATAACGAAAAAAAAAAGAAGTTTTGGTTTCAAATTATTGTCAACGCAAGACAATAATTTAAAACAAAACGTAAAAAAATATAAATAACGAAATGTTATTAAAATTAATTTATTTACGTGTTTGCACAATACAGAAATTTTCATTACTGAATTACATTAAATTTAAAAATTATATTGTAAGTCTACAGCCTAAATGAAATGCGTAAAATTATTAAATGCAAAAATAAAAACCAGTTTTTAGATTAAGATCAATTTATAATTATTTAAATTAAGTTTAATGACTTTTTACAAATGTGTGAAATTATTATATATTTTATATGCTGTGCCCGTGTTAATCCATAACAATTGACATGGTACTAATGTTCCTCAACTTGTACCTTGAACCTGGCAGAAGGCTGGAGGCTGGTTCAGAATGAGGTGTGTGAAATAATTGTGCCAACGTCGAGTACAACTGATAGAGGACGAGAAGACGAAGATAAATCCTAATAAAATAGGTATAAAACACATTTTTTGCACAATTCACCACATTTATTATGACGGGGAACCCCCCGAAAAATCTTTTTACATAAAAGGAGGGAGTAGAAAAGACACATTTGAAAGTGCCCCCTTTAATATCAATTATCTTTATAGAAATCGAAGAACTCTGTGGAAGGACTTCCGAAGATACAAATCTTGTGGTTTTGTGTAAAAATAAGATCCTTCTCATTTAAGAAAAGCTGATACCATTGACGGCATTATTCCTACCCCTATTTAGGGTATTAAAAATGGGGGTTGCCACTGCCCTTTTCGCTTGTTTTTTTTGTTTTTTAAGAGGGTTGGTTTCTGTCGCTAGGAAACGGAGGCTTCCATTCGCTACGCTGGTTTTCTTCTCGCTTAAGAAAATACCAGAGAAAAAATATTACAGGGGTTTTTGAGGTACATTAAGGCTATTGAGACGCCATGCCAGGATCTTTATAAAAATAATTTACCCTAAAATCATTAGGTCTTTTAAGAAAATATTTTATTATAATTTTCGTAATTTCGGTTCAATAATAATGATAATAATATTCATGGTTAATTAACAAAAAAAAACTGAGTACTCACACTCGCGCACTACCAATCCGAATGATTAATAAATCTACTTAATAATTAATACAGCATAAACCATAGAATTAAGAATAGTTCAGAACAATAGAATCGTATAATAATAATAATAATAATAATAATAATAATAATAATAATAATAATAATAATAATAATAATAATAATAATAATAATAATAATAATAATAATAATAATAATAATAATAATAATAATAATAATAATAATAATAATAATAATAATAATAATAATAATAATAATAATAATAATAATAATAATAACAATAATAATAATAATAATAATAAATAATAAAAAAAAATATATAATAATAATAATAATAATAATAATAATAATGGTTTATTAATAAAAATTACAATTTCTATATTTACTACTACATACTTAGGTATTAGATTCTTCTGGATTATGTCTAGTCTGCCTAACTAGGTACAACATGTTTTAAGGCAGACATTTTTATTGAAAAATAAACAATAACATGACCTACCTACTAGTTAATTTATTATAGAGTAATACTTTATTCTATAAATAAATTAACCATTTATTATTTTGTATTATATAAATGTTTTTGAGTTATTATATAAATAAAAGACCAGTGATACTTTAATCCACAAATTTGGAATATCCAGTGACCGGTTTCATATTTTTTTTTTACTTAAACTCATTAAAATAGCATTATATCAACTCATTAGTTCACCCAAAGAAAAAGTTTTTATAGTGATCCTTAAAATAAAAATAACTTTATTTAATTTACTTTTATATAACTTTGAATTATCTATCCTTACCTCTGTTTTGTATTATACATTGAACTCCTTAATAAAGATACCAGTCTCGAAGATGTCGCGAAAGCGATGAAACCGGTCACTGGATATTCCAAATTTGTAGATTGAAGTATCACTCGTCTTTTATTTATATAATAAAATACAATGAACTTCCATCAAGAATTTTCACTTACAAACTTAAATGTTTTTGAGTTAGTTTTAACATATTGAATATTTTGGGGCCCAAAACCCTAAAATTTCTTTGCTCGAATTTGTGGTAGACCCTATGACCCATCTTTAAGTTTGACTTCTGGTAGTGTGGGAGTGTTCCTTTTGGGATTTGGTAGAACAATTTGCTTTCAAAAACATGATTATTAGAGATATACTCGTATATAACTGCCTTATATCTAATATATCGAATTCCTCGAACAACTTGACGCTGGAGTACCTGAAGGGCTTTTTAAAAATTATTTGAACAATAAATTTTTGAGCAGTTTCGAGAGGTTTTAATATTGATTTATCAGTGCCTTCCCATCAATCATGCCATAAGTTATAATTGAGTTACATATAATATAATAGTTTAATATATTGTTTACTGTAAATCAACATTTTCTTTTTACACCAGGTAGTTCTTGGGCATTGGTATCTAAATAAATTTTAAAGCATTGGAGAAAAGGTATCAGCCTTACACTTCAGGTGCCATATCAGAAATATTGAAATACTGAAGTGTAGTACTACCTATAAAACCGATATTTAACGTCTATCCTTTCAGAAATCCAACCTAGAACCTGAAGCACGGTAGGCAAACGTGCAAACCATTTTACTAATTATAGGATATATAATGAAATGATTCATCTTAATCATTCCCCTTTCTGAAAAACCAAACGCAGCGTATTTCGATTATTTATGAAGATTAGGTGATCAGTTATACGCATCAGGGGCCAACTTTTAAAATTAATACTATATATTTTTATAATTTAAAAATTTATTTTCTAACCCGTACTGATTTTTACATTCATTTTACAAAAATAATAAATATTTTTTTATTTTTACTCCATTGTTGATAATAATGTTTTTTACATCTTTTGAATTTTTTTTTGTTTAGTTTTGTCTGGTAGTTTATTGGATAATTTCAGTCCCTGATTTATTAATCTCGATTGTCCTTGTCTTGTTTTAAAGTTGTATGTGATATTGTTCCGATCTTTTTATATTATGTCCATGGTTATTACAGTTTCTTTCAAGTTTTAGTTCTTTGTGATATCAGTGAGTAATTTATAAATAAATTTTAAAGATTGCAGATTAAAAAAAATATTAACATTTAATTGTTTTGTTTTTTTAAAGAGTTTTTTAGTTAGTGGTCATAATACTAGCTTCAATATTTCATTTTGCTGTCGTTGTAGTCTGTTTATGTCTTTTTGGTTTCCTGTTCCCCATAGTTGTTACATATAACATATATTTTATATTTGACATATGCTTCATACATAAGAATTTTTGCCGTTTTTGGAACAAAGTTTTTGATTTTTAAATCATCATCATCATTCCTTTCCACACTTTATGGTGCATAGGGCACTGCATTGGTAAATTAATCGCAGCTTATCTTAATCTTTTTTTGTTGAATGAAGGTAAGATGATTAGTCTTACGCTTTAAGTGCCAGTCCAGGGACTAAATCAAAAAAAAAATGTTAAAATGAAATATTTTAGTGTAAAAACAACTTTTTCAAAAAATATTTCTTGTCAACCATGTCGGGAATCGAGCCGGAGGCCTCTTGCATGGTAGGCAAATGCGCTGACAGCTACACTCGTGGTGGACAGATTTTTGAAAAAAGACTCGATAATGTTGCTATTTTTTAATTACATTATTGATGTGAGTTGTCCATGTCAATAGTCTGTCTATTGTTAGTCCTAATAACGTCCACCCTGCCAGTAATCGAACCCAGTGCCTCGATTATGAACGCTATCTTCATCTGTATATATCGAGACGGTATACTTAACTTCTGCACTATCTGTATCTTACCTTGGTATGTTCTACCTACTTGTCATATCGACATCATATGACCGAAACAAGCCAATGGAATGATTGCAAACAATTAGTCCGCGTTCCTTACGTCATTAACATTTAAAATAGTTCTCATTTATAGTTTAAATAGGCTTCTGTAATAAAAAGTGCTCACTTCAAAGCGATTATAAACTCCAATAAATCCCAATTTAAGCAAAAAATGCTCGCTTGAACATGAATTTGGCATGGCTTTTGGAAATCACCTAGACAGTACACTTAACGATCGTCTGTATGTATCTATCGATTGACTACAAAGCCGGCTCCTATAACGTCTCGATACATGCACTCGGAAAGATAGTAAAACAGATGGAAAAAATATAATAACTAAATGATTTTTTTAGAGTGGTAACTTTCTGACGCATATAATCTGTGTCTGACGCCTAAATACTCTTATATGTATGTTAATAGGAGAGAACCAAGTGATATTATTTCCACATCTAGGAGTTCGTTTTACTAAAGTGACAGTTATGTCGGAATTTAATTCGAGTTCATAACTTACTTATTTCTCTCTCATATTTTTAATAGGCTTTTAAGAAAAAAAGTGCCAAACTCAAAACGATTAAAATTTTTAATAAATCATAATTAAAGGAAAAATTGCTCGGTGGAACAAAATTTTTGACACTGTTAATGCGTAGATAAACGTATCGAGGGGTTCTAGACTCGTCGGTATAAAATAATGTACTTACATCAAAACTTGATGGTGGGGGGTATCGGTACCATACCTTTGTAGTCGGTCGGGATACTTTTATCTTCAACTATGACGTCATACTGAATCTATGTCATTTTAGAGCGTAGATATGTGTACCGTGACGTACGCTTCCCCTTGATTCATATCGATGTACCTACCCAAAACTTAAAGTTGGGGGGTTGGTAGTATATTTTTATAATCGCTAGAGGAAATTTATAGAGGAAGGAAAGGTATGACGTCTTTATCTTCCCATCATAATCGAGGCCCTGGACCTCAAGATTGGTAGGTGAACGCGCCAACTACTTTACTACGAGTCAGACTTACCTCCATCCAAATTCCCTTTTCAGGATTTTTTTCTGAGAGTAGCCATCGAGTTGAGAACACTCATCCAGGGTTTTGGTTCTAAGTCATACCCTGATCTGTATTCTTCGTCCGTCCGGACACGCGTTTGAAAATCTGTAATTCAATTTACGGGTCTTATATGCTAATCGTGAGTGTCTCACACCACATTAAGCCCCTCGTGACAGGTTGGGGCAGAATTCACCCATACAGTGAGTCACATACTTAGCGATAAATTATCAACCCTTCGGAGGGTACGGCGGCAATACTGGAACACTAATCCCAGTAATATGTGAAAAAGTTAAATTTCGATTAACCCGGAGTATTCGCGTGGGGTTTGCTCATACCCCCGGGAACTCAATGGAATGTTTAGGGGATTCTCAATATTGAACGATAAATTTTTTTTTTTTTTATCTAAATTAGTTGCAACAGAAAGGGAAAACATTTTTGCGGAGGGGATTTAAAGGGTTTATGACCTGTCGTTGGCTGGTTTAAGTGACCACTTTACACACCGCGTTACATTCACCGTGCGGCCATTATTTAAACATCTATATTGCCTGAACTCTGCCATCTATCGATTTTCTAAAGTTAAAGAGCTGAAACCTTTATTCAAATATGTGAGATTAATCTGGCTGAATTATATCATTTACTAGGCAACTCTCTGTCACAAAGAATTAAGACCTTAACAACTCCCTGGGAAGGAAATCCAGCTTGTCTACAAACCTTTGGATGTACTAAAACATTGTTAATTGTATCGTTCAATATTGGGAATATCTTTTTAACATATTACAACAGAGATGAGAAATATTTTTGTAAAGGGATATGGTTATTGGCTGGTTTAAGTAGTCACTTTACGCACTGTGTAACATTCATAATTATGCCTATGTTTAAACATTCATATTTCTTCGATTCATTCATCTGTTGACTTTAGTGAAGGTAAAGAGCTTAAACCTTAATTTATGTAGTTTGTTTTTATCTGAATAAATGATTTCACATACTTAGCATTGCCTGAAAAAATAAATACATTAATGCCTGTTCTTGGACCAATTGGTTGAATCAACAATATTTTGAGTTTCTATAAATGTTTATAGACAAACTCAAAACTTTGTTATTATTTTTTAATTATTATTATCATTTATCTATCTGCACGCAGTGGTGCATAGGACACTTTTTTGGTACTCCAATCGTAGCGTATCCAGGATCAATTTAATTATTTGTTTATTTTACACGTAATACACGATAACATTATAAGATTATTAAAATCTTTATTTGCCTTGCTTGAAAATTTCTTGTTAAGCCCAGCGTTGCTAACCTCCATCATGCGAAAATCGGTAGATACAGAAAATTAAATCGGTAGATTCATTGTCCAAGGGGCGTTGGCGAAGGGTGAAGGGGATGATTTAAAATTTTCTTACCCTTTTTTTCATTACAAAATTTCGTCAAATATGTAAGCGGATTTTAAAAAAGTCAAACCAAATAGCGGCCCCCTTGGACTAATAAATGTCGCTTGCCTGGCAAACGGGGAGTTCCGGTTCCATTTCCAGTGAGATCACGATAACTTACGTGAATTTTAGCGTTTATCGTAATGTTAAGCGTAATGCTTAAATAATAACTTCTAACCGCTAAAATAGGTTATTAAATTTGAGCAGAAAATAGTTACAGGTGACAAAAACGTTTCATAACTACTAAGTGATCTGCTGACATTCCACTTAATAAAATAGAAACTATGAAAAATGAAGAGAAATTACATAATTTTAATTCACTAAATGTGAAAATAATCGGAAATCACTATTTGATAATACTAACCAATGAACGCAACCTATGTATTATGTATTACCGAAGGATAGAAGATTATTATTTTTATGCGCCGGAATAATGATTCATAGATTTAATTTAAAATTAAAAAAATTATTCTCTATTCATTTTTAAAAATATATAAATTCTTATTTAACTATCATTTATAATAAATTCATGTTCCTTTAATTTTATTTAAATATTAAAATATTGAATTGGTCAACTATATTATGAAAATCCCTCTCCTCCACTCTATTTCCTCATCCCTTAACCTTCTTACGAGCTGTTTCTAATGTCTTACATAATATATTATTTTTCTCTTTACTGTGTAACATGTCTTCTCATTATATTTGTGAAAAACTTTAACTGGATGAATGTACTATATTTTATTTTTTATATTTTGTATTCTTATTTAACAACTGTTGTTTTTCCTTAGTAAATAAAAATAAAATAAAATAAAAAATAAGTAATATTCACAATAAAAAACAGATCGCAGAAAAAGTAGCTTTCTGAGAAAACAGAAAAAAGTGAGTATTCAGTTTATTCATTACTAAGTGGATTGCATATATTGGGGATGAATAAAATGAAAAAAAAAATCGGTAGTAAAAACGAGAATGTTTTAAATTCGGTAGAATTTCGATTAAATTCAGTAGATCTACCGAAAAACGGTTAGGGCTGCCAACGCTGGGCCAGCCCCTAGCTATGACGCTGGTTACATTGACCTTAAATATATTAATTTTTTCTCCTGTCATTTCTTGGTGGAACAGCATTTTTATTATAACAATAAAAATACGTACACAGTTTTATTCCACTTTTATTTATAAATTTTTACCAGTGACCGGGTTTCGTCGTGGCCGACACCAGTCTGACGTCAGGCACGAAGAAACCCGGTCACTGATAAAAATTTATAAATAAAAGTGGATAAAAACTATATACGCATTTTTATTATTATAATATTGAGTTTAAAAAAAAATCTTAGCACAATTTTGCTTACTTATTTTACAGCTTGGTGATTTATTTAGTTGACTTTTTTAATGTACGTTTTCTGCAAAAATAAACGCATTTTTGCATTTTGTTAAGAATTCCCAGGAAAAAAATACAAGACAAATAATAAAATTTGTAATAATTTTAACATATTTTCAACCATGAAAATGTTTTGAGAGCCACTGAAAAGAGGCTACACCAAAAATAGGTACAACTCAGACTACAATTTGAACATTTAATTTGGAGACATTAGGTCGGTTAATAAATTATATTGTGCAGTTAGTTTCGGTATAAATTGGTTGTTTTGGTCGGCGTGGGTGGGGGGGTACTCGAGTACCCCAGGGAAGGGTTGATAATTGCGTCTACTAACGTGTTAAGCTTGTGTATTATTATTTGCACTAGAAACTGGACCATTTGGGGAGACCTTTATTGATTTAAATACTGTTTGTAGTTCAATAAGACCAGTCACAAGACCGCGTTTATGTACTGTTCTTGTTCAATAAGACCCGACAAATGATTGGCAGTCCCAAAGTTTTAATGGATAAGACGTGTGAATTACACCGGGAGGTTCCAGGTTCGATTCCTGGTGAAACTAATCAATAATAAAATTAGGTTTTTCAAAAAATTGGATTTTTTGTGATGTGTAAGTAAACCTCTCTTGACAAAAAACAACACTCAAAATGATTGCATGCGAGCATTACGTATAGCTCATGGTTCAATTATGTAATGTAAGTGATATACGAGTTTAAAATAAATTGTTTTTTTTCTGTGGTTCTATACCAACTCTCATCTATGAAATCAACTCAACGACGTCATTTCGTGATATACTATTTTGTGTGGCTATATTATTCATTGACTTAACACATAACTTATATAAAAGTTTATAAAAAATAACACATTGAATTCAGTCAGTATAAGATATTCTCATTACGATGAATAGTCAAATATAATGGTAAGCTGCGCATAATCGCTTCTATACACGATTCGCCCCTGCTGTACTGTTGCCTTAACAATTAAAAGAAAAAAGAGACAGCAAATCACGTCAAACATAAAAATTTTCAATAAGAAGAGACACATAATTGCTTTCGTACATTATAATTTACTTTTTTTTTTCTTGGATAATTATTGAGTTATTTTTATTCTTTTTTCTTTCCTTGCTTCCTCTTTTTCACTCCTTCCAAACTTATTATCTGATCCCACATTCCTCATAATTTAATTTGTAAAACAAAATGTCATTTTTTTAATTAATGTTAATATTAATGTGCAAGCCTTAACTCCCAATTTAAAAAAACGGATGTTATTTTTAATTGATAAAGTTTTTCATCAATTTTAACACATAAATGTCAAACAAACAAAAATACATGTATTTTTTAAATATATGTTTATGGATTTTTAGTACAAAATTTAGACCAGTCTCTTCTTTTGACCAGTCTGTTTTTTGGTTGGCTGGAATATATTGCTTTCAGCAATAAGTCCGCCAAAGTACTTGTTCTTTGTGCTTGAAGTTTTGAACAAATAATAATGTGTACCTGCATTTGGTTTTATGATGCATTTGGCATCAATAACTAATTTTCCGTTTTTGGTGGTATGTTTCTTGTTTAATAAGACCAAATTCATAATCGCGTTTGTTCTCTACGTACTGTTTCTTGTTAAATAAGACCAGATACATAATTGCAATCGTACGAAACCATCACGCTGTTTCCCCGTAAGAGTAGGCAGAGAAGATAGAACGCCGTATCACTCTGTCTTTGCATACAGATCTCGGTGTCTCTACATTCATTCATCTTCTCATACACGCCTCTAGTTTAAGTATTTGTTGGATTTAGTCATGTCACGTCTTTATCTGTCTTCCTATATTTATGCATCCATCAATATTCGCATCGTAAATCTTTTTGGACGTTTTTTCGCTGTCCATTCGCTCTACAAGTCCAAACCAACGCAGAGCTCTTTTCTTGATTTTGTTGATAATGCTTATCTCAGCCTTTTGTAATGTACGGATCTCGACATTCATGCATCCATCGTACATAGTTTTACCACTCATTTTTATTTATTTAACTTTTTGTACATAATGTTATTTGTACATAGGTTTATTGCCAAATGGCAATTTCCTCCAACCAACCAATAAAATTATAGTTTTATTTTTATCATTCAAGTTACATGACATATTCAATAGAAAATAAAGATTAAAAAGCAAAAGATGTATAAAAATATTAATAAACGTATTTGTTTATAAATTACCTTAAATCAAAACTATTACTCAATTAGAAAAAGGAAAAAAGAGGAAAAAGGAAAGGAGGAGAGACTAAGGAAGAGAAAGAAGATGTTTCTTCAGACATGATTTGAACAGAGATAATGTAGTAGCATCTTTGATGGTGGATGGGAGATGATTCCACAGTTGAGCCGCATGGACACTAAATGAGTTAGAGAAGAAAGAGGAATTGTGGATGGGTATTGAGAGAGTGCCTTGAGAATTAGATCGAAGAGGTTAATCATGAACTGATAAGCGTGGAAATTTTTCGCGCAGGTATATAGGAGCGTTAGGACTATGAAGTACATTTTTTTATTTTTTTTAATATAGGAGTTGCTTTATTATTTACCTTGCTTATAATATACAAGGTTTATATATAAAAAAGTGGATTTTTCTGCAATTAAATTTCTTTAAATTTATCTAAACTGTTGAGATCAGGAGGGATACACTAATGTGGGCTAATCAAGAACTTCTTAGCATTTGCTCAAATCACTTAAAACGATATCACTTAAAACTCTTCAGGAGAAGCCGGCCTGTTGGCAGCAGTCAGCAGGCCTTCCGTTCCACTAGAGGAGTGTTCGGCATTTTCTTCCCTACTTTGGTTTATTTTACCAATATGAAGTACATTGAACAGAGGTGAGAGCGAGTGATTGTCTCTCCGCTGTCTATTTTTGAGCCATTTATGTTGTCTACGATAATCAGAAATGTGGTCATATTTCTTAAGACCAAAAATGTACCTTATGCTTGTATTCTAAAGTCGTTCAAGTTTACCGAGTTGCTCACAGCTTAAATCAGTCGTGGAAACATCAGCGTAATCTAGAATGGGTAGTAGTAATGCTTGTACAAGAGTGCATTTAGTATTAAAGGGCAAGAATTTTTGCAGCCTTCTAAGTGAGTGTAGACTGAAAAATATTTTGCGGCTTAATTCATTAGTATGAGCTCGCCAGCATAGATATTTATCGATTAGAACTCCTAGATTTTTTACGGATTTCCTGTATTGAATATTGGTACCATTGACATTAAGAGGATTGACTGAAGAAACGTCCAGTTTACTAAGCAATCTTTGACTACCAGAAAACATAATTTGTGTTTTAGATGGGTTTATAAGTAAACCATACTCTTTTGTCCATGTTCGCCTGAAAGATCGTATTTTTTCAGCATTCAGCCTACTTTCATCCCTGTTATTCATAGTCCATACTTCGCTTCCACTCATCAGGGTCGACACGAGGACTATTGTGAACGGCTAATTTTGACTCTAGCGATAAACATTTTTTTTATTTTTTATTTTTTATTTATGGTTTTTGTTTTTTTACAATAAACATAATAATAAAACAGAGTATTAAAAAAAGCATAATTAAATAGCAATGAAATACATATTAAAAGAAAAATAGTAAACAAAAAATTCCACAAAGACATGGCCTGTTCGTGGGTTTACAAGAAAATGTTAATGAATTTTTGCTTCGATAATAAATAATGGACAGTTATAATATTTTTGTGTAACATAAGAAAGAAAAAATAAAATATTCGGTAAAAGAAAATATGGTAATTTTTTTATAGTAATTAAAAAAGGAAATATTTTTTTTTAAAAAAAACACGAAAATATTCCTTATTACCAAAGGGCAACAAAAAATAAATCATTGAAAAAAAGACTTCATATCTTTAGTTTAAATCCAGGATAGTGCATGTTTTTTTAAATAAGGCAAATTATGAAAGTTTGGGATCAACGAAATATTATCAGTAAAAAAAGAATAAAAAAAATTTCGGCCAATAAAATATGCATGTGTCCGTGCGACCCTCGTTGTACAATGTGGTATTTCTAACACACGATTCCTTCTTTGACTTGATCTATTTGAATTACTTGTAAATAAATTTTGGTTCTTAAATATATATTTTAAACATTGAAAACAATATATTTGTCTTAGATCTAAAAATTTAGCTTTTTGGAACAATTGGAAAGAGGGGAAAGTGCGATTTTTGTGAAGCATTATTTTTAATATAAATTTTTGAACAGTTTCTAATGGTTTAATATGATTGTTGTAAGTTCCCCCCCCCCCAATCCAATTATTCCATAGGAAAGCGATTATCTAATAGGTGCTGTTCCTTATTCAATAAGACCAGACCCTTAATCCCGTTTCCAAATCACATACATTCTTTATTCAACAAAGCAAACTTTTTACTAAAATATGTTCATTTTACAGGAGATGGACGATACTACGGACCTCCACTTTTACCGCTTCTGAAGCAGCAATCGAGATATTTAGACGAATCAGGTATTTACATTCTTTTTATTACGCTTATTTGCAATAAAACTGTATTTTATTTTATTTTTATTTTTATTTATTAAGGAAAAACAACAGTTGTTATATAAGAATACAAAATATAAAAAATAGTACATACAGCCAGTTAAAGTTTTTCACAACTATAATGAGAGAACATGTTACACAGTAAACAGAAAAATAATATATTACATAAGACATGAGATAAAAAAAGAGCTTGTAAGAAGGTTAAGGGATGAGGAAATAGAGTGGAGGAGAGGGATTTTCATAATATAGTTGACCAATTCAACATTTTGAAATTATAATAAAATAAACATAATTAAAGGAACATAAACTTATTACACACTGACAAATATTTTATTTTACAGTGATTCAAAAAGTTTTTTTTTTAAGTCACAAAAATTTTTCTATTAAAAATATCTAAACGGGGACAAAGTAAATTAAATTTGGAGCAGCTACGATAAATAAACGAGTTTTGAACATATTTTTTTTTGGGAAATGAATTATAAAAAAATTAACTTGTCGTGTTGATTTTACGGGACAATTGATTGAAATACGCTCCAAGAGATATGGACTATCGATAAAATTGTTTAAAATTTTGAAGAAGAAAGACAGATCAGAAATGCTTCTACGTTTAGTAAGGGAAGTTAAACTATGAAAGGGAGAAGAGTCTTCACACGAGTCAAAATATGTAATAGATTTACGATCCAGAAGTTTAAGGAATCTATTCTGTATTTTATCTAGTTGTGATATATAAATTGTATATCGAGGATTCCAAACAACATATGCAAACTCAAGATGGCTGCGAACGTATTATGCATTATATAAGATTTTGAGGGATGCGGTTGTTTTGAATGGTCGAGTGGTGCGTATAATAAAGCCCAGATTTCTGTAAGCCTTATTTATAGACGCCTGAATATGGGAATCAAATAAGAGTTTTTCATCCATAATCACACCCAAATCTCTCAGCTCGATTTTCCGGACAATACAATTACCCTTAATTTCATAATGGAAAATAATTTTATTTATGTTTCTAGTGAACGAAATAACGAAACATTTATCAATTTGTAAGAATAGCTGGTTATGGTATCTCCTTCATATCATATCCCTTTTTGCACCCAGTGATGCATTGGGCACTGCAATCGAAAACACCCGTCCAGGGATTCTGGTTCTAATTCACACACAGAACTGTATTTTTCATACGTTCGGATACAGAACATGTGTCGGATAGTGGCATTCTTCATTTTGACCATATTGCAAATATAACACGAATGGTAAAAAACGTTTTTTCTTATGTTAAATTAAAAGTTAACGGATACTACATAAACGCCCAACCAATTAACAGTCAATTTAAATCCATTATCAAATTAAATATTATTCCAATAACTTTGATTATAAAAATTGAAAGTAAGTACAACAAAGGTGATGAAATTTTAAATTGCCCATTATATTATCGATGTCTTGAGTCACCATTTTATATATCAAATTTATTGTCAGTAATTACGCACCAATCTCAAGTTGGTACACAACTCGCTTTGTAGTCAAATAATACCAACTTGAAATTCAAATTAGCGAACGAGTGAGTATAGCTCGTCCAACTCAATAGGGTCTTTTCAAGTCTTTTGAGTATATTTATTTTGAAACAAGCAAAACGTCGCAATGGAAACGGTATTCATAATTTTTTCGTGCGACATCGGATACTTTTTCTAATAAGGATTCAAAAATGCATATGTTGAATTACTCGAAAACGAAACGTTTCGCGCCCTGTGGGACAAATGGCCAAACTTGAACGCGATGTTTATTAGAAACGCAGTCGGCGGTCATAACGCGTGACGTCAAAATGGCGTGATACCAACCGCGAGCCGTTTTGGACGTGCTAATTTTTAAACCCAAACATTACAAATGTAAACTCGTTTTGAATAAATTTATACTTATACTTTTAGAATCGCAAAAATCCGCTCTAAATATATATTGTATTTTTAACGTTATTGCCCACTTATAAAAATACTCAACCGTGTCCAGGGTTCAAATAAAAATATTTAAAAAATTGTCTTATCTTAATTTCACTAATTATTTTTAAATCTAATTCATAATCGTGTCAACTTTTGGTTAAACCGTTAGTAATAAATATTTTTTATATACCGTATTTTACAAAAATAACAAATTTGTTTACTTTTAGAGTTCTTTTTTTCCTTGCAAAGAGCCGTTTATTTGAATAGTAAAAAAAATAACTTAGTTGCTTGATTCACTAAGTGAGCCTTTATCGAGACAAGAATTACTATTTTATTTTAGTTCAGTCAGTTAGCAATTATTTGAATTTTAATTTTAATGATACCTGTCTCGACAATTGAAAAATGGGGAACCATGAGATTGTGATCCGTGAGTCCTCGACACCAGTCACAGGACCACAACCTAATTCTATTTAAATGCATAATATTTACAATTGGTAAATTAATGTGTCCGCGCAGATGAAAAACACAGTTATCATCTATAGCAAGCTATGTTTTTTTTAGCGGGTATAATATCCTTAGTCTTACTGATTTCATTGTAAGACGTGGCGTGTCAAGCTATACTAAATCTGCAGATAGGTACTTAGTTCGAGTGGTGGGAAATCTTCCATTGGTTCTGTGTTGCCAACACTATAAACATGGTGAATTAAATAATATTGCGAGTTTTGCCCGCGTCGGCGTCGCAGTTGAGTAGAATACTATTTTTGTATGAATCTTCATATTGGGCGCGTAATGGGATGAATAAATTATTTATTTGATTATTTATCTCTTTTAATTATGGAACAATGATAGACAGATGGACTTACAAACATGTATTTATTAATTTAAATTAAGTAACATTTTACTAATCGTGTTAATTCGTAATAATTAACATGGGATAAAACAGTAAATTGGAAAAAATACAGTAAAACTCAAATTATTCGGATTTCTGTGTGCCAAACATTATCCGTAGATGCAGAAATCCAGACAGTTGAATTAACCACTGAATTACGTCAATGTTTTTTAAAAAAACGCAAAAGTTACTCTAAGATCCCCTTTTTATTGCTTTTGAAATATTATGTTTTACATGTTTTTATTGTTTAGATTTATTTGAAGAAAAAATCATAGTATTAAAAAAATCAGTTTTTTTTTAAACGCAAAAAATACAATATAAAGTTTTTGGATAAAGAAAAATTAAAACCCCCAATTCTAGGAACATGGTTAAAAAAAATTGATAATTTTTGGATTTATAAGAAATTTTGAAAAAAAAAACTAAGAAATATTTGTTATATAGCTTGGAAATCTTAGAGATTAAAAAAGGGATTCATTAAAAGAAATAAAAATAAGTAAATATACATTATTTCCTTAAGTCCACTCCTGTTTAGTTTTTACGATCGTATCCATCTCACTTCACTCTTCCCATTTTTAAAAGAAGAACATTACAAAAAAGCTTGACTTATTAGCTCCATATGTATCGATGTAATATTTAGTAATCGCTGTAAAAATAAAATAACATATAACTCATTCGTTAAGTTTGCCTTGAGATAGAAGCTTGTGTAGCTTTGAAACAGGTCGGAAGAAAAAGAGAAATACGGATGTTGAAACATAGGCATAATGGTGAATGTTACACAGTGTGTAAAGTGGCCATTTAAACCAGACAATGACAGTTCGTAAGCCCTGTAAATGCCTAAACTGTCATATTCCCTTCTTGAAGGTATTCTCCATCCCTGTTGTAAGTTGTTAATCTTAATGACTCCCGGGGGGGGGTGAAATCCAGTCTTTTGTCTACAAACATTTGGACAAACTCAAATAATAAAACCAACTGGTCCAAGAAGAAGTTTAAAAATTGTTTTCAGGCGTTGCCTAGTAAGTGAAATAATTCAGTTAAATAAATCTATTCACAACAATAAAGGTTTCAGCTCTTTAACTTCACTAAAATCAACAGATGGAAGAATTGAAGAAATATGGATGTCCAAACATAAGCAAAATGCTGTATGTTACACAGTGTGTAAAGTGGCCACTTTAACAAGCCAATGATAGTTCATAAGCCCTGTAAATGGCTAGACTTCTATATTATCTTATTTAAGGTATTCTCCATTCCTGTTGTGATTTGTTAAAAAATAAGTGATTAAAAAAGAGTTGTTTCATATTCATTTTATTTTAATGAATAACCATAAAGTAAGTGCCTCTCCCAAGGAGCCTTATCTTCGGGGGACCACTGGTTAAACCTGAGAATATATAATAGCTCGCCCCCTACCTAATAGCCCGATACTTTACGGATCTATGCTTGGAGGGGGAGATTGAGCAAAATGTAATCTCTTGCCTTCCAGACAGTAGCCAGGCTCTTTGTAGACCTGGGGTTGGAGGGGGAGATTCGGCAAAATTTATACTCTCGCCTTCCACATAGTAGCCAGGCTCTTATAAACCTGGGCTTGCAGAGCGAGAACTATTTACGGGGACCCGTCACAATAGATCTTTACAAGACGCAGTGACGTCAGGAACGTGAATAGCACTGACCCCCCCCCCCCTCTAAGAATAAGAATAAGTTCTTCTTATTGCTCGGAGTGTGCATTCGGTATTTTTATTTATTCTAATTTTTTACCAATCATAACCTCCATGGAAAACGCAAATGTTAACAATTATTATTTTCTCACATGAATTTCTTATTTATTTATTTTTTTGTCACATTTAATGTATACATCTTTTGCATAATTTATAAAAACTAAATTGGTCTTTTTATGTTAAAAAATTGTTGTTTTTAATACTGATTATGTATGACTGTATGTTTTCTGAATAAAATAAAATAATTGTTTAAATATGAATTTTATCGTACATTTTGGAGAAACTTTGCCGTACAATAAAATGCCTTAATTTTTACCGCGTCAAAGAAAACATTTTTCTATTCAATTTCCTGTGGCACCGAACTGACTAATTGTGAAAATTCGCATCGCGTATGCAAATTCTTCAAAACTGGCAATACTTATTACGGGATACAAACATGGCGGTCGCTAAATGTGTAGACGAGTATTTACCTATTCCAAACGTCATTTGTATCGCGAGATTTGCCGCCAGAGAGGAGGAAACGAGCGCCACAAGAAAATTGGCAATTTAAAATTATCCTCCGCGGAAATTCCTGCAAATTGGTTAGTATTACGAGCTACCAATACTATGAATGTACAATACACTGGCATTCAGATGAAGTGTCTACTTATATGTATGTATGTAAGGGTGAATTTGTGTGTGTGTGTGTGTGTATTCCGCATGCTACGTCATACGCGTGGCGAATATGGCGATGGCTTCGTCCGGGCACGGATTTTTAATCTTGATTTACAGAAATTGTTTTTTTACGGACTCATTCAGTTCATTTTTATTTTATTCACATAAACGGACGGAAACATTCAGCTTTTTACAAAAAAAAATAATACTAACATATTTGACTTTGTATATTATTTTTTTTTGAAAACATAAATTTCCTTATACCCAAGATTAAAAAAAAATAAACCAAAAATTGTACAAGATTTATATTTAAAAAAATTAACTTGAAAATAATACAGCATATTCAGTAGAAAGTTAAAACAAACAAGAATAAATGTAAAAAAACAAAATTAAATAATAAAACATTCTTAAGTAATACAACAAAAAATCATAAGTACTGTTTCATATAGCTAGGTAAAGTGAACAAAAAACGGTTTATATCATGAAATGCATGAATAAATAAATATAATTAACATTTACTATCTTTGAAAAAGTTCAAAACGTTTGTTCTATAGGAACAATACCCTACACTAAATATATCAGATACGTGGGAATAACTATTGCCGAGTTCATGGAGTCTGTTTAATACAGTAATATTTATTTAGTAATATTTTGTCACAGTAAATCAATCATTCATCAATAATTACAGTTTGAGTAATTATGGGTGGTGGCAAAAGTTGTTTTGCAACCAGCAGTCTTTGGGTAAGTCTGCTGCTTTTGGGTGCGCCACCGGTGACCGGCTTTAAGGGTTACCTGAGGGCGTTTTAGGTACGTATTCTAATGGGGAGTTAAAATTTATCTTCAATTTTATCTACAAAGTAAAATTAAGTTTTCTGTATAAAAAATAAAAGACGTTTACGATTTTTTTTCTTAACATGGTCAATTACCGGTTGTCGACGAAGATACTTAGAATTTTTAAAATAAATATACTCACTTTCGTCCATAAATATCGATGTCAGTTTATACCGTCTTCGTATATACCGAAGAAGATGGCCGTTTATAATCGCGGCTCTGGTGCTCCAAAGAGTAGATACTAACGTTTCTTATCACTGTCTACATAAATGGGTTTGAACTATGTGATGAATTTGTTTATTTATTTTATTTATACTTTCCCTTGTCCCTACCTTGTAGACGATGAGAAGGAGGGAGGGGTTTAGAGCGCAGTGAAAGGAACATTGAAAGTTGTAAATATAAATATTTGTTCGCTCTTTTTCTTACTGACTTAGGACAGTAAAGGAAGAAATTTAATCAATTCGTAACGAAAATAAAATTCTTGCTTGTATGAGCAAATCCGAAAAAAAACATTAAGTCTTTAAAATGAATTTGGGTATGTGGTAGATGCTTTCAATGTCACAGTTAAATACCTGTTATTTTTATGTACATTTCTATAGTATCTGAAATTAAAATAAAATACAACCATTTAGGGATGATGCTTGAGGAGCTCAAACCCAATGAAACCATCACAAGAAATTGTTATCGACTACAATAGATACGTTTGAGCCAAAAATGGAAGGGAAAATGGCCGCAATACTGGGAGATTTACGACAAAGTAATTTTACAGCATGACAACGCTCGACCAAATGTTGCAAGGCCAGTTAAAACATACTTGGAAACGCTCAAATGGGAAGTCCTACCCCGCCCGCCATATTTACCAGACATTGCCCTTCCGATTATCACATGTTTGGATCGATGACTCATGGCCTGGTTGAGCAGCGCTTTTATTCTTATGAAGATGCCAAAATATGACTCGATTCGTGGATAACCTGAAAAAATGAGACGTTCAATCTAGATGGTAATAGTTTACTTCCAGAAATATGGCAAAGAGAAGTTTCTAGCGAAGTATAGTACTTTTAATGACATATTCTTTACTAATTTTTAAAAATAAATCATTAATTGTCACAAAAAAAAACATCGAAAAAAGTTTCCAATAGATGGTAAATTATTTAGGGGTAACTTTGATTGAAAAACAGTTCCCTTCTGAAGAAATTTCTGAAAAATCTAGCGTATTTGGAATTGCGTCGTGTTTTTCTGAATCTGGTTTCAGGAGAAAGGCAATTTTGTGTCTGAGCATTTTCCTGTTTTGATTTAAGCGCTTTACGCGTGATTTCGGGATTTTTAAAGGGGATGACGTGATTAGATGATTGGTTTTCTACTCTCGTAGAAGAAAATGAAAGATCAGGGTGGGATAGGGTAGAAAAAGTCGAGAAAAATCGATTTAATTTTATGCATGTATTTATTTATAAATTGGATATGTTATAAGTCGGAATCATCATCAAGCGAGGTCTGTATGCAAAGAGCTCTCTGGTTATCCTCAAGGAAACCGGCGTGATGGTTTGTTTATCTTACGAATACATATTTAGTTCCAAAGAATCTACATAAAATAGAGCATTTAACAATACAGTTGAACGGATATAAGATACCTGGGCCCCGATTACAATGGGATGTTATGTTATAACCTATTTTAAATCATATCAACGAAGTTGAATTAGGCTTTCTGTATAAAAAGCAGAATATACATACAATTTTTTCTTCTAATCATGTTCAATTATAGGATACTCACAAAGATACTTTAAATTTTCATGCAAATATACTCATTTTTGTACACAATTATTGGTTTTTCTTTATAGACAGTCGAAGATAACTTTGTTCGAATTCTATTATAATCGAGGCCCTGGATACGTATTCTGGTGGAAAGTTAAAATTTATCTTCAATTTTATCTACAAAGTAAAATGAAGTTTTTTGTATGAAAAATAGAGTATGTTTAAACTTTTTTCTCTAAACGTGTTGAATTACCGGTTATCAACGAAGATACTTTGAATTTTCATAAAAATATACACACTTTCGTACATAAATATCGATATAAGTTTATACCGCCTCAGTATATACCGCTGAAGATAGCCGTTTATAATCGCGGCCCTGAATATAAGAAAAACCTATTGGAATGAGAGTTGGCTTAAATTCCCGTCATTTTACCTCCCAAAACCTCGGTAAAAGACACCGGGAAAAACCCCGTATAAGATAGTCGTTCTATCTGAACTACCTCGATTTAAAAGAGAGTTAAAAACGTGACCTCTTAAAGAGCCTTTGGTTTTCAGATAAAGCCGCAGAGTCACTGCTTGTGTACGTGCTTATACGTTCTGATAGGATGTTATATACATGCTCCCGAGAACAGAACCTCGGTACAATTTGTACGCTGTATGTAATGTGTATCTTTTTATGTACCTCTTTACCTAATACATACATTTGTCATGTACTGTCTTTTTTTGGTACCTCCTGTACATAAACATATATAAGTGCATACATAAAAGGAAAAGAAAGCCTGGTTGTTTTTGTAGACCTCTGTAAAAGAAAGTATGAATATAAAACATACCTCTTTATAAGAGAAAAATGTCCCGGTCCCTTGGGCTCTCTTATGCCCAGGTTCGACTTATATGGTATGAAATTTCCACTGGTCTCTGGTTAGGTTAGTTTCTATCTAACTGAAGACAAATTTAAAATCAACCTGGGCTGGTATTCTTAACGGAATTGTGCGTGAAGAGATCGCTCTATTAGCGTGTATTTAGTACGTAAATACACGTTAAACATGGGTTTTCCACGCGCGCTTTTGTGTTGGGAATACATACAGGACATAACATAACGAGACCTTATAATATTTCTTAAATAACCCTAATAGGTTTATTTAAAATAATAAAGAAATATTAAAAAAAATAAAATAATGTTTCAGCCAGTTCTAAGATCAAGATTTTTTGTGTATGAAATTACAATCATTTTCATAAGCTTGACAAGATTTTTCACAAGTCACTCAGATACCAAAATAATTTTAAAATTCCTGAATTCCACACAAGTCATGGTCAAAATAGCTTTGTCTCCAGGTGTCAAAATTTGCAATAATCTCCCCTACGAACTAAAAACTAAACTAATATTTCAATAAATAAATTTAAAGAAATTTTTTGAACAAGTATTATAATTGCTTATGATTTTAATTAGTATGAATGTATTATTATTTTCCATTTTTCCTTTATATCTTAGAAGTTTTTGTTTCAAGCTCAAACTGTAACGCTTTTGTTTTTCATGTATCGATGTATTTAACGTGCCATTTTTTTTCATCTATATTTAACGTGTAATTTAAGAATAAATTAAGACTCATTCTTTTTAGCTGCGATACGCTCCCACTTGCTATTTAATGATGCTCACGCTTACACACACCTGAACACTTACTCCCACACAAAAACACAGAAAATTACCTTTCCTTGGTTCCTCTTTCTCTCTCCTTACAAACTCATTATCTGATCCCACATTTCTCATCACTTAATATGTAAAACATAATATATTTTTTATTTATTAATACATATTAATATGTGCAAGCCTTATTTTCTAATTAAAAAAACAGCTGTTATTTTTAATTTAATAAGTTTTTTATTTTAACATACTTACGTATCTTTTGATTTATATATTTATGTTTTTTTCGTACAAAATTTTGAGCAATCTCTTCTTTTGACCAGTTTGTTTTTTGGTTGGCTGGAAGATATTGCTCTTAGCAATACGGCCGCCAAAGTACTTATTCTTTGTACTTGAAGTTTTAAATAAATAAAAGTCGAAAGGTTGTTAGCCCAATAAATGCCTAGTTTTCTATATTACCTTATCCATACTCCTTGTTTCCTGTTCCACTGCTGAAATACCTCTTAATCTGTGTATTTTTCCTGTCGATTCTAAAAATATATTAATTGTGAACAAAGATTAGAAATCAACTGAGTAATAAGGATGTTTTGTGTTCCCAGGGATGTCCCCGTTAGATTCCAGCAAGGACTTCACAGTAGATGGAATTACAGGATTTAATAAGAAAAAGAAGAAGAAGAGGCGACATAGGTAAGTTTGATCGGACGAACCGAAAACAAAATATTACTATTGTTAGGTAACTGTTAAATTATCTGATTATTTTTCCGCACTATTCCTTGCGGACCTAAGGGGAGTATCTAGAATCCCCCAGGAAGTACATTTTTTTTGTTAATCATTAGATTTAGATTAGATTTAATTATTTATGACAACATACATAATTTTACTTAACATATTACATTAGATTATTTATACAAAATATTTCCAATCAGCAAAAGTGCTGGAATAAAGGGATATAATATATATTATGACACTATTAAAAGTCAACAATGTTTTGAGTTTGTCCAAATTTTTGAAGACAAAGACTGGATTCAACCCCCTAGGGAGCTTTTTTTATATGGAAGTTGCTTTATTATTTACCTTGCTTATGTTAGACAAGGTTTATATTTCAAAAAGTGGATTTTTCTGCAATGTAATTTCATTAAATTTATCTAAACTATTGAGATCAGGAGGGATACATTAATGTGGGCTAATCAAGAACTTCTCAGCATTTGCTCATGTGGAGAGGATACCACTTAAAACTCTTCAGGAGAAGCCGGCCTGTTGGCAGCAGTCGACAGGCCTTCCGTTCCACTAGAGTGTTTGGCATTTTGTTCCCTACTTCGGTTTATTTTACCAATTGCTTTCACTATATTGACCATGTATGATACTACCTCTCGTGTGAGTTCTTTATTACCTATTTACGATGGGATGTTCCATAAATCTTTACCCAGGCCTCTGCATCGCGCCTCTAGCTGTTGTCTTAGAAATCTAAGAAAGGGGCAATGCATCAACAGGTGAGGGACATCTTGAGGAGTCATTCTAGCATTCTAGGAAGCTGTTAATTATATGTTAATATTGTAAACTCTCGCCTTCCAGACAGTAGCCAGGCTCTGTATAGACCTGGGCTTGGAGGAAGAGATTTAGCAAAATGTAAATTCTCACCTTCCAAACAGTAGCCGGGCCTTTATAGATCTGGGCTTTGAGGACGAGAACTGTTCACGGAAACCCGTCACAATAGATCTTCACGGGTCTCATTGACGTCAGGAGCTTGAATAGCAACGACTCCCACCTCTATGAATAAGAATATGTTAATATTAACAGCTCCCTAGGGGGTTGAATCCAGTCCATGTCTTCAAAAGTTTGGACAAACTCAAAACATTGTTGATGAATCCACCTGGTCCAAGAACAAGTAAAAAAATTAAAAAATATTTTCAGACGTTGCCTAGTATGTAGGTGAAATAATTAAATCAGATGATTCTCACCCGCAACAATAAAGGTTTCAGCTCTTTATCTTCAAAAACGTCAACAGATGGAAGAGTCGAAGGAATATAGATATTCAAATAAAAGTAAAATGGTGAATGTCACAGTGTGTAAAAGGGCCACTTAAACCAGCCAATGATAGCTTATTAGCCCTGTAGATGCCTAGACTTCTATATTACCTTCTCTAAAATGTTCTTCTTCTCTGTTGTAATATGTTAAGGTTTGGACCTATTGTAAAACTGTAGGTTATTATTAAAAATTAGTATAATTGTTGATTTACTTGCAATTATTAGAGTTTTAGACTCGACACTTGGGTATGTATCGACGTGAAAGACAAAACAGATAAAGGAAACATGAAAGTAGATATATATTGGAGAATGTATAGAAAATCGATGAGTGATTATGAGTTATTAATTCATACTAGAATGCAAATCTGAGACCGATTTTGTGTAATAGATTAGGATAAGTATTATTAAGATGAATGTGTTATGCGAAACAAATTCGTCGCAGTTTAGGCAAGTCACTCACCCAAAAATCATCATTGATTTTGAGAAATTATAATTTGAAAATTTGGAGAGCAAGGAAATATAAGATATTTGTGTTGTAGAGGTTTTACGTACACATCACAATTTATTCATGTCTTTTTTATCAATTCCATTAGTCACATTTTCTTTCTGATACTTTTTTTAAAATCTGGAAGATCTTCAATGAGGCAAGGTGGCTAAATTTTGGTCAATTGACTTTGGCTTGTTGCAAGCTATAAGAGTTCATCATCATCATCGTCCCCTTCCCGCACCTAATGGTGCATAGGGCACTGCATTGGTACACCAATCGCAGCGTATCTTGATGATTTTGGTTTCATTAAGGTAAAATCTTACGGTTCAGGTACCAGTCCAGGGACTATTAAATATTCTAGTATGAAAACACGCATTTAAATAAATATTTCACAACAACCATGTCGGTAATCGAACCCTAGACCTCTTGCATGGCAGGCTAACGCGCTGACTATTACACCACGAGGCCGACAAGAGTTAGTGAAAGTAAAGAAATATTATAAATAATTTTTATAATGTTGTGGTTAAAAATTATTTCAAGAAATATTTTGAAAGTGTTTTTTATTAATGTTTTCATATATTATAATATTGAGTCATATGGGAAAAAAACTAATCACTCTCATTTACGTAACTTTTTTCTAACTGAGTTACCTTAGTGACGTTTGCCTCTTAAAGAACATAATTTTAAGCTACAAATGGCATAATTAACTAAAAACTCTCAATTTTAGGGTTAGTTATTTTTGCCTTAACGGCGACAAAATGGTATTTTTATGACATGTCTGTATAAATTATACAAATGCCGTAAATAAACAAAAACAAACAATTAAATTATTATGAAAATAAAACTTTGTTATAAGTGTTACACAATTTAAAATATTAAAAACAAACAAACTTGCTTAATTTTTTGGATTCTTTCCAAAAATTTCCACTGATTTTAACATCCTTGACTTAGATATGTATCCTTTACTTATTTACTAAAAGGTGCGTATATTTTCATGGTCATTGTTATCAATATGTATGATATTTTTTAGGTGATCCCTTGCTAGTTGAATTCGTTCCGACGTTTCACCTACCGTTGTAGAGCCATATGAAGGGTAAACTAGTATAGGTTGTATGGTATAGTTTACCCTGAAGATGGCCTCTGTAATAGTAGCCGAACTGCCGGAACAAGTTTATTATGTGCGGAATTACCCGAAAAAGATTTAACGTGTTTTTACTCTCGTTTATGTTTTCAGTCGGACGATTTTCACCTCGTACCAACTAGACGAATTGGAAAAGGCTTTCAAGGAAGCTCACTACCCTGACGTGTACGCCAGAGAGATGCTGAGCCTTAAGACTGATCTGCCAGAAGACAGGATACAAGTAAGTCCTTAATTTTATGCAAAGTGAAATTTTGAAAGAATTTTATGATGTATACACATACATTTTTATTTTACCGCGTATTTAAATTACGAAATACGGGAACAATCGAAAAAAAATCTTTTGGAAACGTAGGTATAAAAAATAATAAGAAAAATATATAATTGACATTTTCTAGTGTACAAATGATTTTCACAAGCATCAAACTCTAGAAGTGGAGACGATTTCAGGCTTCCTAATGTGAGACAGGCGGGGACTCAAAATAATATATTTTACAAAAGTCTCCGGGAAGCCAGAAACGTCTCTACATTTAGAAAATATTACGTTTGTTGGATTGAATTGGTATAATTAATAAAGATACGATACAGTACGATTATGGTTAATGTTCATTTGAACAAAATGATGTACATGTGTGCCCCCTTAAGAGGAACCCTAAAAAAAATTGATGAAGATAGACAGCAAAGTCTAAATTATGAAGGAGATAAATAATGTGTTAACAAAACAATGTAATTACCTGTTTTAAATAATAAATTTTCGCACACTGTTAATATCTTACAACCGTAATTCGTATCTAGGTACATATGTACACGATAAAGATTATTCTGTTTATTTTTACAGATATTTTGATAATAAATCTGGTAACCATCAAACTCTGAGATTGACTTTTACTTTCAATCTATCAAACTTTTTAATTTATTGATTGACAACGAACAGTAATGAATTTTTAAGTATTTGTCATTTTTATAAGTAAAATCTTGATTAAATAATAATGTTGTTTACGGATTGATCTCAGATTTCGAGGCGACTGCCATGAATTTAATAATAACTTAAATCGTATACTCAGCGCTACATCACTAAACATATTTAAAGTGACAGTGTCACTAAACATTAGTCTGACAGACTAAATAAATAAAATCAGAATATTCTTTTAAGTAACATGATTATTTTTTTTAAAAGTCTAATGTTAGACGAAATCTAGTCTAATTTATCTGAAAACTATTGTCAGTAATTGCAAACTGAAACAATGTCATGTCTGGCTATCACGAATGGCCTTCTTGCGCTTTTGAAATAGAGAGAATGCACAATTTTTGCGTTTTTTTTCAGTTTCAGTCCCGAAGAATGGCGTTTATCGGGAAAAAAAAAATTACCTTCAACTATACCTTTATAGTTAAGGCATAGCTTCCGCATATCCAGATTTGAATTACCCTGTTCTAAGGAACTTTTGCGTTAAAAAGTATATAATACGAACGTATTAATACCAAAAAGATATCAACGATATTTTGAGTTTGTCCAAATTTTTGTAGACAAGGACTGGATTAAACTCCCTGGGGAGCTGTTTATATTAGCATATTACAACAGAAATGAAGAACGTTTAAGAGAAGGTAATATAGAAATCTAGGCATCTATACGGCTTATGATCTGTCAATGGCTGGTTTAAGTGGCTCTTTACTCTATACACTTCTAGATTACCTTCTCTTAAATGTTCTTCATCTCTATGTTAATACAAACAACTCCTCAGGGAGTTGAATCCAGTTCTTGTCTACAAAAATTTGGACCAACTCAAAATATTGTTGATAAATCCACCTGGTCCATGAAGAACTATAGAAATTGAAAAATAAAATTTTCAGGCGTTGCCTAGTATGTAGGTGAAATAATTAAATTAGATGAATCTCACCCGCATAAATAAAGGTTTCAGCTCTTTAACTTCACAAACATCAACAGAAGAAATAATTAAGGGAATATATATGTTCAAATTTGGGCAGAATGGTGAATGTTACCCAGTGCGTAAAGTGGCCACTTAAACCAGGCATTGACAGGCCATAAGCCCTGTAGATGCCTAGACTTATATATTCATCATCATCAGTGGCGCTACAGCCCGTTGTGGGCCCTGGCCTCCTCCAGAATTTGTCTCCATTCGTCCCTGCATCCTGCGGCTCTTCTCCAGTTCGTCGGGCCAATCGCTCTTATGTCACTTTCCACATTATCCAGCCATCTTAATTTTGGTCTGCCTCTGCTTCGTCTGCCTTCGGGGTGGTATAAATAATCTTTTTTGGGGTGCGGTTATCATTCATTCTGTGCACATGGCCCAACCATTGTAATCTTCTAGACTTCTAAATTACCTTCTCTTAAATCCAAAAATACTAATATAATTTCTACAAAGAAACTTCAGTGAGACATCGATTCAACTTATCCATCACGTTAATGATTAATCATTCTGACAGAGCAGTAGATTTTTTGGATTCCGTTTTCTAAGGTACAAAATACGGTAAGTTCTCTCTGAATGGAGTCGAAAAGAATGAATTTCGCGATAAATTCTCAATTACACCGGGGAGTGGGTCTATTGAGCATTTGTAAAGGTTATTTTGGTTCTAATGATCACATAATACCTGAAGCTGTCACTCAGCTAAACCGAAGTGAGGAAATTGAAATAAAACAACGTTTTTGTTGGCTGCCGAATCGTAATACGATATTTTACAACTCCGACCACAAACGTACGTAATTCTATAAATATTTTGAGTGAAAAAATGGACCGTTGCGTCGGTTGTCCTAATACGGAATGAAAATTCCGTTTACGTTTTATCGAATTCACTTTATTTCTTTTATAAAATACATTAACCAAATTGAATCTATACAATCAAAATTTTTATCGTATTGCAATTTTAGACGGTTGACTCAGAATACAGGTCCAGATGAGTCTATAAACTTACCTAAACTCCAAACTCTCCAAACTCGAAGGAACATGGCTGATGCCATTTTTATGTATAAAACTTTGAATAACATGATAGATTGCCCTAAGATTCTGTCACTTATTAATTTTAGAGTCCCAGTAACGCAGACCAGAAACCAATCTCTTTTTAAAATTTCTAAATGTAAAACTAAATCTTTTCAAAATTCATTTGTAAATAGAACCTGCCATATGTGTAATCAAAAATTAAATTGTATTGATATTAATAACATATCTTTAACTTCCTTTAAAAGTGAAATTTCCAAAAATAATTCAAGTTATGATGTTGCGCCTTGAATCCGCAGCCTATATTATGCAGGTGATGTGCAGTTCTGTATGTAGGCACATAATAAATGAACACTGTATGGTCAACTATAGTTGTATTATTTATTGTAATGTGCAACTGTGTGACCAATATTCATTTACATTTCTAGTAATATTATAAGTTTTGTATGATTAGTTATTTTATGTTATGTATAATTTATATGTGACAACATTTACAAAAACAATATTATGTGGAAGCCTCTAATTGGACTTTATGATATGTATTTATGGTATAATTGATTCTTATAAATGTATAAATGTCTGTTGGCTTTTCAATGAAATAAAATAAATAAAATAAATATAAATTACCTTCAACGCAAGACATCTACCAGAAGTATAAAGTAAACCCATAAACCCATATGTTTCATATTTAAGAATATAATTCTAGTTACTTGAAAATCCTTTTTCGTTTTATTGATGGCAGGTATGTTTTAATTTTGTTATTTTTTTATTTCTTTTGAATTTTTACACAATTGATGTGAAAGTATGTACGATAGAGTGAGCCGATGAAGTATGAATTTTTAAATTTTTTTAGACATCAAATTGTATGGGGTATAAAAAGTTACATTTTTGATCACATTGAACGTAAAAATTATTGAAAAAAATATTCCACACTACCTTTGGCCCTCACCGAGGTTTGAAGTTTATCACTGTCTGAACATTTTGTTTATTTATCTACATTGATAAAATTGTTTTTTTGTTAGCAAAGATATAACTTAATCACATTACAAATTCGAGCACGTTTTAAAACTACCGAAATTAACGTTGAACTTTTTCTAATTTATATTGGTGAGACATATAAATATACATTATAATAATAAATATGTACATCTCTCTTCCCCTCCTAATCCTATCTTCACGCATCCCTGTCCTAAATCTCACCCCATTTACAACAAATTTTTATTTAAAAAAAATGTTTTTCAAAAAATAAATAAATATGGAAAAACATTTTTATACACACAAACAGTTTTTTTTTTCACATCATAAACAATAATAAATAATAAATAAAATGTAACATCACTTGGGGTTACCCGTGCTGAGGACACTTAACACTGCTTTTTTTTACAAATAAGACATTATATTACCATCGTCATTACCTTTCCGCACCTAATGGTGCATAGCGCACTGCATTGGTACAGCAATCACAGCGTATCTTTTTTTTTGTTACATGTAGGTACGATGATCAGTCTTACGCTTCAAGTACCAGTCCATGGGGACTATTAAATGTTCGAGTGTGAAAACCCGCTTTTAAATAGATATGTAATATCAACCATGTCGGGAATCGAACCCAAGACCTCTTGAATGGTAGGCAAACGCGCTGACCTTTACACCGCGAGGCCGGCATTACACATCTACAAAGAGAAATTACAAAATGTTTTGACAGTTTTTAACACTACGTATTTATGCTGACATTTAATTTTTTTTAACGTATATTAGCTATATTATAAAACGCATAGTAAAATAACAAAAACATAACATCAACTATACGTTTGTGATGCTGGGCCTAGATTATTATGGGAAGATAAAACATAACTTCAAATTTATCTACAAAGTAAAATTAAGTTTTCTGAATGAAAAATAAAATATGGATACATTTTTTTTCTAAACATGTTCAATCGCCGGTTACCGACGAAGATACTTTAAATTTTCATACAAATATACACACTTTCGTTCATAAATATCAATATAAGTGAATACCGTCTAAATATATACCGATGAAGACAGCCGTTCATAATCGCGGCCCAGGTGATTCAATACTGGTTTGGGCGAATAAGGCAATCCATTTTACCTCTACCCACCTCCAATATCCATTTAAAAAAACGTATTCTTGTTACCTATTGTTTTAATGGACAGTAGAAGTAGATTATAGATTTTAATGGCATAATACTCAAAATCCCTTTGTCCGAAATTGGCATTAGTTTGTATTTGTGTAAATTGTCTTTGTATATGTAAAATATTTTCTTTACTAACTTTGTACAATTTGTGGAAACCCGTTATTGGTTCTGAGTTAATAGAATATATACCTGTAGTTTACTACACATATGTATGTAGAACTGTCGGTCGGTTTTCCAAATAAAATAAAATAATCTACCCAAACCTTCACATATATTTATTTACTGTCTCTATTTCGCTGGAGTTTGCTCATTTTAAAAGCCTCCATATTTCAGTGCTGGCCAATAGCTTCCTGCATTTCACGCTAGACGCACTTTCCCCCTCCCCACAAACTGGTTTTCTTTACTTTCCTCTCCTTCCCTCCAACGCCCCTCGTATCATCCCCTTTCCCATTTTCTCACCACCATTTTAAGTCCACAAACACACGCTGCCAAACACAAAAGTCTCAACCAAATTAAAAATTCATAACTACCCTGTAGAGGCTGGGTATACGCCGTTCCATCGAAAAATGCGAAACTACGTGTATTTTTAACAATTGATTTTATTTAACGCCTTGGCGAAAATTATACATTGCTTGTTTCCAGTGATTGAAATTAACAGAGCCGTGGACAAGTGTTTTTGACTCGGTGGTTAAAATCCTGAATAAAGAAATCAAGTGGAGATGAGTTCACCTCGTTGTGCAGTGGTTATCGCGTTCGTCAACCATTTTCGAGGTTTTGGGTTAGATTTTTGACACGGTAAAAGTAAAATATTGATTTCAAATAAAAAAAAAATTGCATCACAACAGACCAGCAGACCTAATCACAGTGGTGAATTACATTACAGAACACTTCAGCTTGAGAAAAATCTCATTTACTTTTTGTGTTCTCACCGGCAATCGAACCCGGAACCTTCCGTGTGTGAGTCAAGCGTCTTGACCACTACACCACGGAGACCGCGGGGAAGGTTGTTTAAACAGTAAGATTTCATTAGTTCTGGACTGGTATCTAAAATATGGTTTGGAAAAGGGTATATTGATGAATAAACTAGCTTATTGCGATAGTAATTTTTATTATTTTCTTGTTGTATATATTTTATTTAAACAGGGACGTTAACTAGATGCTAATTTACAAAATTGATATTAGTTGAGACGTATGTAGGTATAATACAATAAAATTTCAGTATACAATCCGTGATTTAAACAATAATTTCATAAATACTTGAATGATTTCTAATTATTTTATTTTTTATTTGTGAACTGTAAGTATTACTTTTTCCGTGGTGAAATATTAGTTATGAACGTAAATGAGACCCAAAAACAAAACAAAATCATAAAAATTTTCGTCATTCGAAAGAAAATTTTGGGCTCTACAAGATGTTGTGTATGCTTTTTTTAAATGTTTATTTTATACATACCACATATTGTTACAACCTCAGAGTAATAATGCGTAACTTAGAGAGAAGCTCTATCACTATGTTTCATAGAACGCAAGCGATGTTGGTTTGTTGGTTAGCAACCAATTGGTGGTTTTTTTGTTTTAATTGACAACATAAATATAACGATTCGATCGGATGCTTTTGTAGCTGTGCTGGGCTTTGTTTGTAAATAGCTTGGATATTTACGTTATAATAAATAAAAATCGACTATGGTGAATTGCAGTATGTTTGGTTGCAGCAGTAGGAGCGTCAAAGGTGTTAAAGGAGTCAGTTATCCCAGGTAATTGATTCCGAATATTTTCCCATGATTTACATTGATTTTTGGAATTTATTGTCCCGACACGTGTATTATGTTGCTCAAAAACTTTCTTTATATCAACATATTTACTTCAGATACTATTTTTCTTAATTAAGGGGATAAATTTGTGAATTTAAGTATGTTTACTGGTGATAATGACAGTTAATCATACACAATATGTCAAGGCCGCACTAGGCATCCATATAAAGTTTGAGTTTTTATCGAGTAGAAATCGATTAAAATTTTACTCGAAAATAGCAACGTTAACCTTGAAATCACATTTAAAATGACGTGTCTAAATTTCAGGTCGCTACGACTCGCCATTTCAGTGGAGTTGGGATTTATGTCTCAATAAATATAACATAAATTAATTGTGAACGAAATGCATAAATAAATAAAAAAATTAAGAAAAACATATATTTTCAGTTTTATAAAATAAATAAAGGCGAATTATAGAAAAATAGATTGGAATAACCTTGCAATGATAAATACACAGGTACATATTTAAAAGTAATTACAATGCAAAGTAATATCCATTTGGCAATTCTGATTACGGCCCATTGTTTTGCTGTGAACTGTGGCTAACTTAATACCTAATAGTCATAGTATGGTTTTCCTACGTTTTGGCTCCTCTCTAGGTTACGCATTATTACTCTGAGGTTACAACGCAATAAACTTATTATATCAAAACAAACGTTATGGAGAATAATTCTTAGGCATAAAAATGTCGTTTTAGTTGTCTTCCATTTAGAGTCTAAAATTGTTTACTATGTATGTTAAAACCGTCAAAACATAGCGTGCGTAAGTGATTTACATTACACATTTTATTTTATTTGTGATTACAAGCTTTCAGAATTGAATGTCAAGTAGACAAAAGTGAGCATTTTCGACTACTCTTTCTAGGAAATAAAGCTGTCAAAGCTGCTTGCGATACTCGTACTATATACGGTGAAGATGCTATGAATAATTTATTTATTTGTTTATACTTTTACATTGTTTTTATTCATATTCATACAGAATATTTTTTTTTATCATTTTATCATTTTTTATCATTTATTTATTCATATATATGTTCCCTCATAATGTTCCCTCACTGGGGTGTCCCGTGCCGAGGGAAACATTTTACAAAATGTGGAACATGCCTTAAATTAGCTATTTAACAAAGTAAACATAATAATAACAACAATAAAAATGTAATTAATCCAATTAACCTACTTATCATCAACATAATAAACAATAAAAAACTAAAATAATCATAAGAAACATAACCAATTTATATAGACTAATAGAACAAAATTTCATAAACAGTACACATATTTTACCCATTTCGCTTGATCCACTCATTGATCCGTGTGCAACCCACCTGCACTATCCATTGACTAATTTGTTCTGAAATAATGAAGGAGAATGCATTATTGACTAATTTGTAGTTATTTTTTGTGTTGTTTTCTGATTCTCTTTATTTGGGAAACAACGGACACAACTTATTTTAACAAACACCCGATTTGTGGAATCCAAACTATTGTTATTATTTTGTAGTTTATTTTGGGACGAAGTATACAAGCATCTTGTATAAAGTATCTCACGCACCGATAAGTACTTTCCTATTGGCTCGCGACAGGGTTGTTAGGAGGGAGCTTAGTGGGGGAGAGTGTTCTCGGGATTCTAAATTCTCCAAATTCTAAGGACAAGAGCTAAAGGGGAGAGGGCTCTACGGCAAATGAATAAACTCGTATCTCTAATTATTATCCACTACGACACAACCATTTTTGAACCCACTATACGTGAATAGTGAAGACAAATTGATCCACGAAGAATAGTCGGATTTTACCAGCTACGTTAGTAAGAAAAATACAAATTGGCAATCCTTAAATATTATTTTTAATCATCGCATCAATTCTCACATTGTTGGCAGCTGCCCTAAACAAGGACTGAGTGCTGCAATGAAACTAGTCAAGAAAATTCTTCAGTTAAAAGATCCGCCTTCTACCTACACTGTCATCATCATCATCATCATCATCAGTCGTCTCTTGTCCAATGGTGAACATAGGCCTCCCCCTTTAGTCTCCATATCTCCCTATCCTGAGCCAACCAACCACTTCCTGCAACTCGTCTTATGTCATCAGACCACCCTGCTGAGGCCTGCCGACACTTCTACTACCCGTTCTGGGTCACCATTTGGTGACTTTTTTGGTCCATCTAGACTCTGTGGTTCTGGCCATATGACCAGCCCAGCTTCATTTCTGGTTGGCAACCCTATAGACCACACCGGTGACCTTTGTTCTCGCTCTAATTCATTATTAGTTTTTCTGTCTTTCAACGAAATACCCAGCATTCTCCTTTCTATGGCTCTCTGTGTCACTGATAATTTTTGTATTTTTTTTTCGTGAACACATAAGTTTCACAGCCATATGTCAGTACAGAGAGAACACAAGCATCAAAAAGTTTCTTGTTTAATTAATGTTATTACTTCGGAGATTTCAGGATATATGAGAGTTAACCAAAGGCAGCCCATGTTAGACCTCGCATTCTTTCTATTTCTACCTCTTGATTATCTTTCTAGACTAAACCTACACTGTATCTTCCTTCAATCTTTCCCTGTATAATCACAAGAAAAATGTTATATTTTCCACCTCTCATCACACACACAAATTACATATGTTTTGTTTTCTTGATTCTACTTACTTCTTTGTCTTTTTTCATCCGGCGGAGAACGTCATCGTTTCGGACCCTGTCCACCCAGAAGATTTTTAAAATCCTCCTGTAGCTCCACATTTTAAAAGCGATTTTTTTTAAAGTGGCTTGGATGAGTGTCAACGTTTAAACGCCGTAAAAAAGTATTGAGAAGACTCAACTTCGCACAATGAGCATTCGGAGGTCTAAATTAAAGTTTCTACTGCGAGGAAGGTAACGCATCCTGCAAAAGTAGTCTTACGTCCATCTATTCTGACTGATCTTTCGTGAGTAGTTTCATTTATCACTCAGTTAGCATCTTAAATATTTAGCATCTCAATAACCTGCGCTCCAATTTTAAAGTCGTTAGGAAAGTTTGTAGCTTTTTAGAGAAACTCGAAACATTGTTGATAAATCCACCTGCTCCAAGAAGTATAAAAAATTGAAAAAATATATTTTCAGGCGTCGCCTAGTATGAAGGTGAAATAATTCAATCATATAAAGCTCACCCGCATTCATAAAGTTTTCAGCTCTTTAACTTCACAAACATCAACAGATGGAAGAATTGAAGGAATATATAAAAAATGTTCAAATATAGGCAGAATGGTGAATGCTACACAGTGTGTTAAGTGGCCACATAAGCCATCAAATAACATGTCATAAGCCCTGCATATCCCTTGACTTATATTTTTCCTTTTCTAAATAATTCTTTATCTCTCTTTTTATTTGTTTATTTTATTAAATTCGACGACTCAAAAAAATCACAAAAATCAACTGATAAAAGACGTATGGATAAATTAATATAAGCAGAACTTATAAATGTCTAGATTTTTATATTTTCTTTTTAAAAAGGTTCATTTCCATTTCTTTTGAAAAACCATTTATTAAATTAATAAATATTGTGAACACCTTTCTCTTTACAGTATTGTACCGATCCCCAAACAAGACACTTACTAATGAAGTTTAGTAAATCGTATAATGGCCTTTATTTCGCCCGACCAAACGGCCTAAGGCTGCCGCAGATGCCGTTCAACTTTTGGTCCTACGCCCACGAGTAATAGGGCGCAAAATTGCCCGAGCTTCCACCAATTAGGGATGAACTAATTACTTTGTCTAAATTTTAACACTGGCAAATTATGTTTTCGAATTGCGACACGGCTGAAACTGTTGCCAAATTTGCGTACAGTCAGCAAAAGCGAAAACGTTGGTTAGTATCACAATCACTGGCGGCTCCTGGCCGAAAACACTGGCAGTGCATTTCTTCACATTTTGTCAACTTGTGTATTATTCAGTTCAATAATATTATAACAATATGATAGGTCTGACGTGATAAACGAGCAATAGTATGACAACCCGCGCATCGGAACCAGAAACGCTAAATGCGCCCAGCATAATACGCACGTTATAGTCAACTAAATCCGTACTAATATCATGTCATTACGCATGTTCAAAGTGACATTACAAACGAACTTTCAATCTGCGCATGCGTTGGCAATGCCCGGAATGTGTATATTATCTTCTCCCTCTAACGTATAATTCATCGGTATGAAGCATTGTCTGTCTCGCTCAAATGACGATTTTAGGAGATACGATATATTTCTAACAAATTTAGGGTAAAAGATTGTGCAAAACAGAATATGCACTAGGACGATTGCGCATGCGTAGACAAGATGAGAAAATCGTCCGCTAGAGTCGATTTCGCTAGATCTTTTGGCGCTAGTATTAAATATTATGATGTTTACGTGTATAATCCCTGTTTCTTTCTACCTACTTGTAACATATTTTTAACATAAATAAAATTACTAATTTATTTACACATTTTTTTACTTGGCAGTGCACTGCACTTATGCACATACCAAGGAACCGCCTCTGATCACAATAAATTAAAAATGATCGATTTTTGATTTTCTTGACCGTCCAGATACACACTGTGTTATGAGTCGTTTGTAGTCTTTGCTGACGTCATTCATTTTTTTAAAAATATTCTTGGGACGCCTATAATTAGTTGCGTTACGTGTCATTTACAAGGCTATACTGCACTGCTAAGGCTAAAGGTCGTAGGTAAAGGTTTTAGGCTTTGCCGATTTCTTTATTTATTTTTTTACAAGAGAACATCTCACATTATTCAGTGCACAGAAAAATATAATTATGATAAAAATACAACAGGGATGGAGAATACCTTAGATAAGGAAATATGGATTTACAGGGCTTATGACCTGTCATTTGCTGGTTTAAGTGGCCACTTTACACACTGTGTAACATTCACCATTCTGCCTATGTTTGAACATCCATATTTCTTCAATTCTTCCATTTGTTGATTTTAGTGTAGTTAAAGAGCTGAGAGCTGAACTGTGACCTTTGTTGTTGTGAAGAGATTTATCTGACTGTATTATTTTACATACTAGGCAACGCCTGAAAACAATTTTTCAATTTTTAAACTTCTCCTTGGACCAGTTGGTTTCATTACAATATTTGAGTTTATTCAAATGTTCGTAGACAAATGACTGGATTTCACCCCTTCAGGAGTTATTGAGATTAACAAATTACAACAGGGATGGAGAATACCTTAAATGGAAAATACCTTAATTGGAGAATACAGTCTTTTGTCTACGAACATTTGGATAAACTCAAATATTGTAATAATTAAGATAATTAATAAAAAAACATAGACTATTTCCAATTAATAAATTATTCGTAGAGAGTGGACTCCTTAGTTTTAGAAAATTATATTTACTTCAGTGACTGAAATATGTTTACTTGAATAGGGAATTGTTTAGTAATAATTTAAATCGTGTTAGTAATAGATCCGATAGTGTACTGTCAGTTCCAGGATGCAGAACTAAGTTCGCACTGAGGCACTCCTTACACGTGGGTCCAAGATTCTTCAATCTTATAACTAAGGAACGACAAGGCATTAAATCACTGGTACAGTTTAAAGTCGGTTTGAGGTCTTGAACTACCATGGAAGAAACAGATAGACACATTATTTAAAAAGAAAATTTTATTAAAATAAAAAATTAATGCATACTGTAAATAAATCATGTTTTCGTAATATCAACGTATGTTAATTTGGTTTTTCTTTTATTTTTTTTTTCTTTTATTTTTATGGTTATGTCATACCATATTTATAAGCTATAAACTTTTTAATACTTTGTATCCCGTAGCCGTGTAAACACGTGATTATATAACCAGCTGTCTAAAAAAGTGCATTTTATTGACATCTAGTGACATTTATTAGTCCTTTTTTGCTGCTGATAAACCACGTAAAAACACGGGACCGGGACACAAGGCATGTTATAATCACGTGTTTACACGGATCCGGGATACAAAGCACAAACAAAGGAGTGAGGCCCTGTATATGTGCGAACATTGCAATGGGCAATGGGCAATGTGGCTCTCCATAAAGGCCAATGTTGGCAAAACTATCATACAAAAATTACTTATTTAATTATTTAAAATAAATCTGAGAAGGTTCAATTTATTTGACCTAGTGTTTTTATAATTGTGACGCTTTTAAGAAACCCTTCACAAAGCGTGAAATTTCACAAAAATGGGCCCGGCACAGGGTAAATTCTATGTGTATTTGGCCGGTACTAAAAGTTAAAAAAGGAATGGCCCACGCTCAGACATTTTTCCAATTTATGGTATAGCTTGATTTCAAGATGTACTTTTCTTAAGTGTATTTTTGCAATTATATTTCTATGGAAAAATAAACAAATAAAATAAAATTTAAATAAAAAAATGCAGAAATGACTAGTTGGTTTAGTGAATATAACATTAAATCGTTATTTATTATGGGAAGATTGATCATTGATTTTGGATAACTACTTTGATGCATCCAATCACGTGTTTCCCGAATTCCTCTTCAAGGTCATAATGGCGTTGAAAGCTAAAGAACGGGCATTGAAATAACAGATTTCCGACACGGTGAGAAGATATCATTGCAAGGACAAAAGTCATAACTTACTTCAAACCTATGAAGGTAGCTTCTCATAGCTCCGCGTTCAGTAAAGGTTTGGGTCATCTCGAAGGTAGTTTGGTGATGACCACGGAACTAAGCTGCATCGGGTTGTGGTCCCGTGACTGGTGTCTCGGACTCACGACCCAAAGGTCCGTGGTTCAAATCCCAATCTACCCCAACTTAATTCCCATTTTCTAATAATGAGTTATTAGAATTAGTAAATCATAAAAACACAAATATTTTTTTAACTAAAAAAAAACATTTTGGTAATATTGGCTGGAGGAAAAGCGCAGTAAGATGCGGCTGAGTATTTTGTTTTGTTCCGATGTTTCGGATTCTTAGAGTAATAACACGCTACAGATGCCATTTCGCTCGATTACACAGAACAAAAGCGTTGCAAATTTATGGTTTGGTTATTCGTTTAACAAAAGATATGTAACGGACGGTAATCTCGATGTGCTTGCAGTTCTCGGCCTGAGTAGGGATGATCCGTTGTTTTTCTCTAAACCATAGCAAAATTCGTGATTGATAATCCTAGAATGATTTTTGTCCGTATGGGCGGCTCTACTACTTCGGACTAGATATTTCCGAGGTTTCTTAAAAAGTTTTTATTACGCGCAGTAAAAATTGCAGCACTAAATTGTACGGCAAAGTTTCTTGAAAATGTATGAAAAAAATTATAAAAACTACCTTGAATGACATCACATGTTCTTATAAATCAACCAATGATAAGAGGGTTGTGAAAGTTTTCCAGTGTATGGTAAGCCAACGGACTGATCGGCAGAACTGACCGAGAAGAGGTGGAGGAGAACTTAAGACATCACCCGCGGAATGATTTCAGAAATACAAAACTTTAAAAAAATCATTGGGTTGATAATACGATACATGAAAAAATATTTGGCTTAGGTTAACAGTCAATTGAAACATATAAAAAAACCAGTTTCTTCTACTTCTAAAAAAGATACAATTTTAACCCTGATAATGGATGCCGCAATGCGATGAACAATATATTTTTTTAATAGGCAGAATAAATAATCCCCGTAAATAGTGAATGTTTCATGTTTTTCTTGTGAACTTGGAATTAAATTAACGTGGATCATATTTTTTTAGTGATCCTATAAGTTGGATTTATTTCGGCGTTTTGGCTACCGTTACAGGAGCTACCTTCAGAGTAAACTATTTATTTGTACCGTGTCGCGAAACAATATAAATCTTATTGGATTCAAGTTAGATATATTAAAGTAAAACGTCGGTTTGTTTTAACGTTGTTGAAACTTGATTCTTACTAGAAAGCATCCATAATATTTTTGAAATTACCTTTATCCACACAATTATGACATGTACAAACAATTCTCTTTTGGTACACCAAAATAGATTTATCTTGACAAAAATAGAATTTTGACACTTAAGGAGATATCGAGATTGACATGAGTAACATCTTTAGAGAACATTAATAAAAAGGAAATATTAAAATCTATCTAAGTAATGTTGTAATAATACAAAATCATGATAATACAAAATTATATCTGAGAAACAATGTCGTTTTGAAGGCAACTGGAATCAATAGTGGTCGAAGAGTGTCTGTTTGAGGTTCCCGGTCGTTAGCGCCGTATTGCGTTTCTGTGTTGGCAGGCCTGGCACATGGCGCTTTCAACCTGTGTCCAGTGTTAAAGGGGCCCATAATTCCATGATGCTTCGTTTTCATACATAAAGGTCCGTACAATGCCTACCTAACGTTGAGTACCTCCTTAATAAAGATTATTTTTTCGTTCCCTTTTTTATGTTATTTTTCTTTTCATCATCATTCCCTTCACGCATCCAATGGTGCATAGGGCGCTGAATCGTTACTTCAATCGGAAGGTATTTTGATTATTTTTTGTTACATGCAGGGAATATGATCAGTCCAACGCCTCACGTGCAAGTCCAGAGACTATGCAATATTCTAGTGTAAAAACACCCTTTTTAATGAATATTTCAAATCAACCGTGTCGCAAATCGAACTCAAGACCTCTGCATAGAAGGCAAATGCACTGGCCATTACAACGCAAGGCAAACAAAAATTATTTTGTTGTAAAGGGTGGCTGCTATAATAATTGGTCGTGCTATAGTAATTGGACACTTTAAATCTAATAGTTAAAAATAACTAAAAGTAAGAACGACAGGCGCCGTGGCGCAGTTGGTTGGACGGCCAGCAAAAACTGGCGTCGCGGGTTCGATTCTTGCCAGTTGCCAGAAAAAAATCAAAGAAAGATTTTTTGCTCAATTTGTCTGGGTGATGTGGTGTATTTTTCATTACCTCCTTCCAAATCACCTCCATCCCACCTGCTGACAAGCCTCAAAATAGAGATTTAGCGGGTTATTCCTTTAATAAAAAATAAAAAAATCATCTCCATTATTGTTTTGTGTGTTTTTTTCACAAAATGAACGCCTTACATTTATTTAGTTTTGACCATTAGATTTTGAATGTCCGATTACTATAGCATTCACCCTGTATTAATTTATTTGTAGGAAACGTATATTTTTATATTTTATTTCTTTGAACTTTGTATATTCTAGTGTTAATGTATAATGAGTGTTATTATTTTCTAACACATGGATTAACTAGCCAGCAGGGACCAGTTCAGATGCATGGGTCGTTCCTAGTTGTGTCGCTATAAACTGTGTCTTTGTACTCAATAAATGTATGTATAACGTTATTTTAAAAAATATATAATAATGAAAAATAATGAACCCCATTTGACATAAGATTCCATTCTTTTTTCAAATTTTCATTAAGCGTAAATAAGTTCTAAATTTAAATTCAAATTTCATTCCATATTAATGCGAGCGCCCGTTCCCACCACCTGTGTTCTCGTATTTGATTGGCTGTACCCTTCATACTCAAACGCAGAATGCGTCCGACGTACTGGGAAATTGCAAGTGCGAGCGGGACGCGAATAACATCTATACAAATTGAAACGCAAACGTCAAAATGAGAGAGTGTTAGTCGACACACGAATAAAGAAAATTACGATAAAATACACTGCAGAGTAAAAAAAATACGCGTAGCATTGTCAGTTATTTTCCTGCATTGATTGCCGAGTGACTTTTTTACTTGTTGCCCGGATTTTCTTTCAGCTCGCGCGCTCTAGCCACGATGCCTTTTCACAGATATGTAATCCGAATGTGCTACCTAAGTCAATTTGATTTAAAGGCCAAATTCGCTTGGCAATTAGGAGTAGTGGGCATGATAGCGGATTTCCCTACAATGTGTGTGCTGAGACAATTTGGGCATTGTGAGCGTTTTTACGTGTGTGTGTGAATGTGTAAATTTGCGTGTGTGTTAGTACGGTGTAGTAATGGCTGACATTACAGAGTTTCTATCTCCCTCTTTACATGATCTCCTTGAAAAGGACATAACTTTTGACGTACGTAAGTAAGGTACCTAATAAATAAGGGATGTACTTAACAAACGAGCCCCTGCACGTCAAAATCTAGGGACGCGTCATCATTCTCTTATTCGCATCCAATGGTACATAGGGCATTACATTGGTACTCGAATGGCGACGCATGGGCGGTCATTGTTATTGGACATGTAGAGTGAATGGACAGCGATAAAAAAAAATACGATGCAAATGCTGATGGATGCGGAAATCAAGGGAGGCCGAGAAAGACATGGCATAGCCAAATCCAACAAATACTTGAGGATGGACATGTCAACAGTCGAAATAATCGGCGCGTGCATGAGAAGATGTATGAATGAAGAGGAAGCGAGATATCTACTTCCATTATCCACAAGACCAATTAATACGTACTCACAATATAAAATTGCTATTAAGAAATTGATAGTGGAGGTGGGTTGCGCACGGATCGATGAGTGGATCAAGCCAAACAGGTAAAAAATTTTACACAATAATTTGTGTTTATGAAATTTGGTCGAGAGGTCTATATTAATTGGTTATGTTTTTCATGATTATTTTAGTTTATATTGCTTATTATGTTAATGATAATTAGGTTAATTTCGTTTTTATTTTATTATGTTAAATTTGTAAAATAACTAATTTAAGGCATGTTTCACATATTGTAAAATGTTTCCCTCGGCACGGGACACCAGTGAGGGAACATAATTCTGTAAAAAAAGAATACAAACATTGTAAACGTATAAATAAATAAATAAAATAATAACAATCTTGACAAAAATAGTTTTTTACCAGCTCGATTGAGCGGGTACTGTAATACTAAACGAGACGTTCTCGTATAATCATCAGAAAAACAAGATAAAAAATTGTACATTTTATTCATATCAGAAAAAAACTAGAGTATGAGGGAATATGTAACAAAATTGAAAAGAATAACAGTTAAGCGTCCCGCTCCACAGACATAGTGATATGGCGTTCTATTATTTCTGCCAACCCTTACGGGGAAACGGCGTTATATAGTTATGTGTATGAATTAAAACTAGAATCCTAGAAGTATTTTTGACTCGATTGCTGCCCTCAGGCAACAATCCCGAAAAGAGAAATCGAGTGGAGATATGTTCATGTTATGTGGTAGACGCAGTCGTCTTCCATGTTTGAGGTCTAGAATTCGATCCCTGACAAGGTCGACATGAAATATTGGTTAAATAATGGTTTTACACTATTAGCAATATTGCATTGTAATAGCGGATTTCGGTTATATAATTTCGGTTAATATAAGTTCTGTCCTTTTTTTTCCAAATAATTCATTTAAGAAAAGAACAATTAAAAAAAATGTCAATCACTCATAGTTCCTTCACCGTACGCAAATATCGCAAACACCTCTTTCAGCTTTATTTCCTCGATGGAACGTGAACAGACGAGTTGTCGAAAATGCTCAGTATCGTCTACTTGATATTCGAATTCGATGGTTTGAAATCAAATAAAATAATAAATGTAACGTGAAATCAAATACAGTTTCTTGTAGAGCAGAAAATTATCTTTCGAATGCTTGTTTTGTTTTACTTTTGGTGCTCATTTTTAAATACAATAACAGAATTACTTTCGTGTAAAAGATGATAAAGATTCGCTGCATTTGGTGTACCAAAGAAGTGCCCTATGTACCACCGGGTACGGAATTGGGTACGATAAGTGTTTTTTTTTGCACCACAACAGGCCAGGAGGCCTAATCACAGTGGTGATTTACATCACAGAACACCCAGGCTTGAGAAAAAGCACATTTCATTTTTGTGTTCTCACCGGGAATCAAACCTGGAACCTTCCGTGTGTGAGTCAAGCGTCTTGACCACTACACCACGAAGGCCAGTATTTTTTAATTATAGAAGTAAAATCATTGTGATTAGATTTATGTTAAAATTAGGACTTTCATATTTTAGAATGCTTGTACGATTTTAAGACCAACAAAAATTAATAATAATTAGATAATACTTATATTAAAAAGTGTAATAATTGAAAACCAATGACCGGTTTTATCGCTTTCGTATTAAAATGTTGGCGCACATAAACTAGTAAAATAATTAAAGAAAAATGCCTCAATCATGTTGATCGAAAATCTGAACGACTTTCTAGCTTTTCGACGCTCCCTTGTTAGAATATATGGCGTCAACAAAGATCCCCCGGGTATCTCTGTCAGCTGCCAACTCCAGTGCATCTTCCGAGATCAGGTTCACGTCCCGTAGTTCTGACATGAAATGCCGACAAACAGTCGGCAGTGGACATCCGGGACGTCGAGAATCTGATGCATTGTAAAGTAGGCAAGCGTGGTAAAGGCTCTCAGGAGGCATCCGCAGTAAATGACCAAGCCAGCTTTATCGCCTCCACTTGATGACAGTTGTCACCGGAATTTTCTTCGTCCGTTTTTTTATTACTTAATTTCTCACAAATTCTTCTGAGACACCTATTCTTAAAACTCAGTATTTACCTGTTTTGGGCCCTAGTGAGGTGCCACGCGCATCCGTAGAGGAGAATAAGTGCTATGCAGGCGTTATATAGGTGGCATTTGGTTTTCATTGGGTAAATATCAAGGCTGGTACTCCAAACGCTCTCGTGGCCGTATTATCTCGTCGATTTATTTAGAAAATACACAAGAAAAACTGCTTTCTTGTGCCACGAGAGTGGTTTGGAATAGCACCCCCGATCTCCAGATAGCCGGCATACTGTTGAATATAACAGACGATATGGTTTAATATTATTATCCTCGAACTTATAAGCGTTAAATTCTAGATAGTATCTAAGTAAACGGAGTTAATAATACGAAAAATTGACTTTTTTATTAAGTGTCACCATTACGGCCTAATACAATGTACATCTGCCAAAAGTTTTCACTAACAAACTTGTATGTTTTACATGTATTTTTCTTTAATAAACCTTGTTCTATGATTGCATTTAATTGAATGTGTTCTACGCGTTTAATACTATCAAAAATTGAATTGTCTTGAGAACTTGTCTCTATAAGAAAGGGTTGATGAAATGAAATACTTAGGAATTATTCTTGACTCCAGATTAAATTTAACATCACACTTTGAATATATACATAAGAAAATTTCAAAAAAGATTTTCTTCCTAGGAAGAATTCGAAAAAAAATAAATAAAAAGAGTGCAGAACTTATATACAAAACAATAATTGCCCCTCATTGGGACTATTGCTCTACTATATTATATTTAGCTAACGAGGGAGACATAAACAAGTTTGAAATACTACAAAATAGAGCAATGAGAATTATACTGAAAAAAAGCAAATATAATAGTGTTGAAAAAATGAGAAAACAATTGAACTGGATAGTAATAAAGAAAAGACTATTGTATAATGTATTTGTATTTATATATAAAGTGTTTAATAATCTCATGCCAAAGTATTTTATAAGTGAAATTATATTAAATAGAAATGTACATAAATATAGGACAAGAAATAGAAATAGGATAAGACTACCACTTAAGAAAAAAACAAAATCACAAAATAGCTTAATGTATAAAGGGTTAAAACTGTATGATGAGATGCCTGAAAGTATGAAGAATGAAAGAAAACTTACGGATTTAAAAAAAAAAAGTTATATTTATTGTAATAATGTAGTTATGTAAGAAATATTTAATAAGTATTTGTTATAATTGTAAATATATTAGTTAATATACAATGTAATATTAACTAACTTAAGTAAATAAATAAATAAATAATGTTCTCAGTATTTTTCTTAGTAACAATTCCAATTAGACCATTGTCACGTTTAACGTTTTCCTTCGACGCGACTAAGGGCCAATGACAGGATCACACTCCTTATAAAATAATTGGTCGTTTTCTCTATACTCCGTTTTATCGCTGTTTCTGCGTCCAATATTTTTTGAACAACACTGTATTTTTATCTTAGTAATAGAAAATGTCAAAAGCTGTAATATTTATTTTTTTATCTCAAATAATACACATTCCTATTCTCATCTCAAAGAAGACATACCTACAATGTTTTTCTGAGATGGAAAAATTATAGTATATGGTATTTTGACTTTTCGGTATTTAATAATTTTTATATTTAAACGCCTTACTAAGCCGGATTTTACATTTTTTGTAATAAATACATATAAATTTCATTTTACGTACGTAGACTGCGCAGCGATATAATATACAGATTATACAAATAAAAAAAATATTTAAAAAAATCACACAGAAATAAACGATTAAAATGGATTTGAAAAATTGAATGTATTTTCAAAATAAGTATGGATATTGCAGAGATATTTTTTTATCCGTAAATTTAAAAATAAAATTGTTGAAAATATGTGTCCCTAGGAATTCAGTCTTTTGTCTACAAACATTTAGACAAACTCAAAATATTGTAAAAAAATATGTCTTTACAAAAAGGCGACATGTTTGGCCTTAACAAATGTGATCTAGTATCGTGACGATGTTCTATTTGAATTTGAACGATCACAAACAAAGTTAAAAATTTTATCGAATCGTGACATATAAGTGGCGCGCCTAATGCAATGAACCGTTATCGTGGGAGTTTAAAATTATAAATTGCAATAAAAAAAATTATGCTACTAATAAGTACATTTTTTAAATTTTTTACTTGACAATGTTTCGTAGACACTTCTTCTTCTTATTGTTCCTCTCCCCGATGGAGATTGGATATCATCGTAGCAATTCTCACTTTGTTGGCAGCTGCCCTGAACAAGGACTGAGTACTGCAATGGAACCAGTCACGCAAGTTCTTTAGCCAAGAGATGCGCCTTTTACCTGTACCGCGTCTTCCTTCAATCTTTCCTTGTAAAATGACTTATAAAATGTTATAAATCTCGCCTCTCATCACATCCCCAAAGTACTCAAGTTCTTTTTCTTGATGGTCTTCAGTACCTCTTTATCTTTTTCCATCCATCAGAGAACGTCATCGTTTCGGACTCTGTCCACCCAGGAGGTTTTTAATATCGTCCTGTAGCACCACAGTTTAAAGGCTTCGACCTTTTTTGAAGTGCTTTGGGTGAGAGTCCACGTTTCGACGCCATAAAAAAGTATTGAGAAAACGTAACATCGTACAATGCGCATTCCGAGGTCTAAATTAAAGACTCTATTGCAAAGAAGGTCACGTATCCTGAAAACGCATCTCTTTTCTGACATTGATCTCTTGTGAGTATTCCCATCTATCATTTAGCCAGCATCCTAAATATTTATATTGATGGTCTAGCTCAATAACTTGCGCTCCAAGTTTTAAAGTCATTAGGAAAGTTTGTGCCAGTTCGTAGACACTATATATATATTTTTCCCTATTGGACTCGATCACAAAATGTATAAAAGAACAAATTTATTAAAGACCCAACTCTTTGTATTCATTATAAAACAATAAAATGAAACATTTAAGCACTTTCATTTCAACCCTTTTCACTCTATTCCTCAACAGACACAACATAAATATTTACATAATAGACTTAATTAATGACCTCCGAATGTATTAGCTTTAGGTAGACACTGGAAAAACAAAATATTGAAATATTTATTTGTGAATTGAAGACAAGATTAAAAATGAATATTTCATGCACTGCCCTTTCACATATAGCCAACTACACCATCAAAAAGTAGCAGAAAAACTATCTTGGGAGTTAACGAAGGTGTTATTTTATCAACAATTGTACTGGTGTTTAAAACTTGAACCCAATAGTCCTTAAAATATAGCCTGATTAGAATGACATTTGTCAGAAAAAGTGACGACATAACTTTGTAGTAACGCCTGAGGAGTTATTTATATTGACACATGAAAAATCATTCGTATCTGGGGTGTTAATTTGTTTTTTTAATACAATGCTTGACACATAAATCAACATTAATATATAAAATCAGCTTCAAAACTAAAAATACTAAAATAAACCTAATTATTAACGACGTTCTTACGAGGTTACATCATTTTGCCAAAACGTTAGAGATGAGACAAATCGATCAATGTAATTTACAATTTGATCGAATAAAAAAATAATTTATTTGAGGTTGTTCATAAATAAAGTATGAATGTCTTATTTTTTGGTAAATAATTGTTACATAACACAATTAGTCACCAAAAACACACTATAATAGGCTTGTTTTTGCGTTTTTTTTATCAATTTTCGGAAACAGAGTTTCATGATTGCATGAAATAACTGATAAAATCGATTTGATCAGTGATGAAATTAATTTGACAGCTGTTATTCTAATCAAGCTATATTTTAAAGACTATATGTATATCTGCTTTATGTTTGTGTTAAATAACACATTTATCAAATCATGTCTTCAATTATACCCTAAATAAGGTGCACGTAGTGGCTAGGCACTAGCAAATTAGAATAAGCTTATTAAAACATTCAAAATACAAAAGCATACAAAATATTATTTTAATACCCGTTCTTTAAAAAAATAACCAGATCAATTCAGTTTTGGAATGCGGAAAACGGGACAATGAAACATCAATTTTGTCGATTTTAGAATGGCATAATTAGTCTGACATGCAGTTTTTTTTCACAGTATCAGGAGGGTCATTTGCGAGAGCGTGACAAAAAAATCATATTCAAATACCTATTCATAAAAATTCTCATCCACCGCATATCCTCTTAAGGGACGATATGTTGTATGGATGCGATCAAATCGCGTTGCAAAGCTATAGCTCGGAACTCGGATGAAAGTTTCCAAATTCGTCAGATAATCCACGTTATTATAATTATTTAGAATTTGAAATCCGTTAATGATGTAATTTAATATCCAACCAATAGGCTCAGTCCGTGTCTGCCCAGCCATTGTGAATTATTCCCGAATAATAATATAATCCGGGAATTTCTCCCGTTTACGGACCCAACAATTATCGTGAGTTACACGGACGACTGAAATATGAAACGTTGCTAATGTATTTCAGGGTTTGGGGCTCTTCCTGAAAAAAAACATGAAATGAAATTCTGTTTTTTTTTATTTATAAATTACCGATGTAATAATATATTACAAAAATAGAAACACGTTATTACTTTACAAGCCGCATCTTAGTTTAAGCAAGAAATATTGCGTTTCCCTCAACAATTAAAAATATATTTTATATTTTTTCATGAATAATGTATTTTCATTTATTTTTTCTAACATGTACAACATACATTAGGTGCTTATGTGTACATCATAATATAAATGTAAGATTTATTAGCTTAATATGTATCTTATATTTTATCATTTCTTAACTATGTTATACAATTTGTACAAATTGGCTACGACCGTTAATTGTCAACAATGTTTTAATCATGTCCAAATTTTTATAGACAGGCTGAATTTCCTCTCTGGAGAGTTGTTAAGATCTAAATTGGTTACAACAGGGAGAGAAATCATTTTACAATAGGGAATATATTATATAATATGTCATTTGATGGTTAACGTGGCCACTTTACGTGCTATGCAACATTTACCATTTTGCCTATTTTTAAATATCAACATTTCCTAAACTCTTCCATCCGTTGACTTTTTTTTTAAAACAAAAAATAAATACTAGTCTTCTTATAATTAACCCTAATATTTCAATTTTCGTGGCCTTTTATAACGTGTTATAAATAACTCACTACTAGAAAATGGAAATCAAGTTGGGGTGAAGTGGGGTTCGAACCACGGACCTCTGATCCGTAAGTCCGCAACACTTGCCACGGGACCTCAACCCGATTTAACCTTTTTAAATACATATAGTACATATTATACTCCCAGGAGTTATTAACAAAAACTCATTTGGGACCGCACATAAAAAGAAAACATTTTTGTGACAATTTAATATCAAAATAGTTAATATCAAACATAGTTAATACACCCGAAATAGTAGGAAAATAAAATATAAGAAACATAAAACACAGTACTTTACACCATCTATATAAATTTCATTAATAACTATCACTATCAAAAAGATTTTTATAATATAAGATACCATAATACAAGATACTCTAATAGGGATCTGATACTAAGTGTAGGGGTGAACACTGTTCTGGCATCGAGACAACACTATTACGTAGGCAAAAAGGTCCATAACCTTTTGCCAGAATCGTGGAAAGACGGGAGTGTTGTCAAGTTACGGAAGGTGTTGACCTCGCTCTTTGATGACATTGGTCGTAGGGAGTCAGAAAAGTTGATGCATGCCACGGATTGGAGATTCTTACTGGATGTCAAAAATAAAATATAAAAAATAAGGAATAATTTAAAAAAAATTATTTATAAATGACAGCCATGAAGTTTCGCATAAATAAATTGTCTATGTTTTTATGAATGTATGTATGTGTATGCGCATGGGTATATGTACGTGTGTGTGTATGTACATGTGTATATATGTGTATATTTATATATATGTGTGTATATATGTGTATGTCTGTATGTATATGAATCAAAATGTGTATCCGAATAAGTTTATATTTTGTTTGTCTGTGCTCTATATTTATTTGTTAACTATTAAAATATATTAAAATGTAATTGCCTAGCTTGGAACGGGGTTTGTACCCTTGTTAGCTGGGCAAAGTGAACATGGAATTGTATTTCGATAAATAGTGTGAATAAGTAAATAAATAAATAAATAAAATAAATAAATATTTTTAATTGCGACACTTTTGGATTTGCTATTCGACTTTTTGTGTTTTAGCTCATCGGGCAGTTTATTAAATTCGTAATGGCCAATATTTTTCAAAGACCCACTGCCAAAATAGCTAACATTTTTATTGTTGGGGCAAGATTCATCTAGTTGAGTTATTTCAACTACTAGGCAACGCCTTAATATCAAATTTAATTATTATTTTATTCAACAACAAGACGAAAAGTTCGAAAGTCATTACTTTTTTCTTATGATTCGTATTTACCCTTTTTATTATCTGCCCAAGCAGGTATTCACAATTCAGTGTTGTTTAATAAATTACATATACAGTATCAAAGAAATCAAAATAAGGTTTTTTTTAATGATTTGTATATATATTTACTAGGGACCAAAACACAGTTAGTAAAACAAACAGGAATGACACATGCCTGTGAACTTGCTCCGACTGGCTAAAAAATCCGTGTTGAATCGAGGTAAGATGCAGATTAAAAAAAACACTCCGATTTAAGTTATCTACCCCAAACAAATAATTAATGTCCAAAAACAAAGTGTATAGACGTTACTTTTCAAAAGAAGTTCATAAACATATTTATGATTAGATTCAATATAATAAACTAATATAAATAGTCGGTCATTGGTGTAGTGGTCAGTGCATTAGCTTACTATGCATGAGGTCTCGGGTTCAAATTTCGACATGGTTGAAATAAAATATTTTTTTTAAAATCTGTTTTTACACCAGAATATTTCATACGTCACTTCGCTTAAAGCGTAAAAAATATCATCTTACCTTCATGATATTTTTACTATGTAGATTTCAATTGTTTACCGTTTATTCACTTATATATATGTATTTTAAATAAGTATTTTTCTAACTCGTTCTAATTTAAAGATTATTTTAATGCAAAATATGCGGAAAAATGAACTCCTGTTCTCCACTGCAATTTTTGTATGTATTATTATGTATCCTCATATATTTGCTACTAATATGTAATGATTTTTATTTTATTTTTATTTTTCTTTCTCAACTTAATTTATTTTTATTTTTTGCTCCTTTCTTTGTGTAAAATGCATTTTTGTCTTCATATTTAAAAATGCAGTTCTGTTTTTTCCACTTTTATACTAATATGTAAAAGATAATATTTTTGATATTTTTCGTTTTCTTCTAAAAATCATTTATATATTTTTTTGCTATTTTTTGTAAAATACATGTCTGTCTTTATTTGTATATATGTTTGTCAAAACATGTCAAAGCCCAAAAGGCGTTTAAATAAATAAAATAAATAAATGTAGCAAAAAAGATACGCTGCGATTGGTGTATCATATGCACCATTAGACGCGGAAAAGGAATGATAATGATGATAGATATAAATAAATATTAGCATTTTTAATATAATTAAGGTAAATTTTAGGTAACAAATGAGTTTTGAGAAATCTTTTGATTCATAAATCATTTGTTTATTAATTGTTAAACGTTTCGGATACCAATTTAAAATACTTCTATAAAAATAATATGGTAAATATTTGACTACAAACTGAACAAAAAAACACCACTAGGGTTGTCAGCAACTAGAAAAATCCAAAGCGGATTCGTTGTAATATCTCATCGCACCGCCACGTTTACACATCCTTGATTAGTGTTTGGTTTATGAACAATAGAAGCCTATTTAAAATTCCCTTGTTTCAAAATGGCTGCCATCTCTTCCCCTCCACCTCCCCATGAGGGGAGGATCGGCCCACCCATTGGCCAGAAACACGACCCCAATTTGCAGGAATCCAATTAATTACATGGCAATTTGATTGGATACTATGGTAGAAGGTACATCCAGCATTCGTAATCATTTTACTGGCTCGAAGTTTGCAGTTTATAATTTTAAAATATTATAACAAAAAGGTATTTTGAATTTCATCATTTTTTTACATCATTTTATTTTATTAACATACACGGCAAATCTGCCTTTTACAAACATTTATAATACTAACATATTTGGCTTAATATTTTTTTTAAAACACAAATTTCCTTATACCCAAAATATATATAAAAAAAAAATTAAACGTAAAAATTTTAAAAGACTAATGTTTAAAAAACTAACCTAAAAATAATACAGCATGTTCAGTAGAAAGTTAAAATAATTAAACATTCTACAGTAATACAACAAGAAAATCGTAAGTACTGTTTCATACACCTGGGCAAAGTGAACAAAAAAGTGTAGATATTATGAAATGCATGAATAAATAAATATAATTACTATTCACCATCTTTGAAAAAGTTCAAAAGTTTTGTTCTATAGGAACAATACCCTACACTAAATATATCAGATACGCAGGAATAACTATAGCCGAGTTCATGAAGTTTGTTTAATACGGCATTACAGGTATATACTGTCCGTTAATTGTTGCTACAAAACGGTGGCACCTTTCTAATCATTCTTTCATTTACTTAATTAATGTATTTGTAACGTTTATTTCAACATTCTTTCACTTAAACTTTGCATTTTCTATTGTTATAGAATTCGCACAGTGATGTGAGTGCAAAATTAAAGTATGTGCAAATTTCTCATTTTTTAGCTTTAAATGCAAAACAATAACATTTATGAGAAGCTTGAAAATGTAAAAGGGAAGTCAGTTTAAATTAAAACATTAAGGTACAAGCATTAAAAATAAAAAATTTAAAAAACCCAGTTCTTCAAGATATGTAAAATTTTCAAACTCCCGTATCTCTAAACTACATGTATTTGCAAATACTTCGTTTTCAAGATCAATGGTGCAAATTACGTATATTTTAATAAACTCCGTTTGATGAAATATATATTGTTGAAATTTTCGCTCTGTTTTACATATACATAATAATAATAACAATATTTCGCTGAACAAATTACAACAGGGATAGAGAACATCTAGGATAAAGAAATATGGAAGTTTAGGTATTTACATGGCTTATGACCTGTTATTGGCTGGTTTAAGTGGTCACTTTACACACTATGTATTCACCTATAAGAAGTTTCAAAATTGGAAAATGATTTTCAGACGTTGCTTGGTATGTGAAATATTTTGATCAGATGAATCTATTCACAATAATAAAGGTCTCAGCTCTTTAAGTTCACTTACTTCAACAGATGGAAGAATTGAAGAAACATTGGCAAAATAGTGAATGTTACATAGTATGTAAAGTTGCCACTTAAACCAGCCAATGATAGGTCTTAAGTCCTGTAAATGCCTAGACTTCCATATTACCTTCTCTAGAATGTTCTCCATCCCGGTTGTAATTTGTTAATCGTTATGACTTCGTAGAGGGAGAAATGCAGTCTTTTGTCTAAAAACATTTGGTCAAACAAAATATTATAATATTTAGTTGAGTTATATAGCGCCTGAAAAATCACCTCAAAGGCGCTTTACAATTTTATACGTAAACTTGCATTCTACCTACGCTAACATAGATTTTACATTCTCTGATATTAAAATTGAGGGTAATTATTAACGAAAGAAGCGCGATTTTCATTGAGATCTGAACTGACTGGGACTGTCAATGATTTGCAAGTTTAAAGGCAATTGGTTCCAGGCAGAGGGGCTGGCAACGGCAAAAGCACGATTTCTGAACCTAGTGTTTGGGCGGCGCCGGAATTTGACAAGTTTCCCTGTCTAAATCAAATGCTGACCTAAGAGAAGATTTTCTTTGACGTGTATTTTCCTCAATTCAAATGACCGATAAGTGTTGTGAATACTGTTCAACAAAACATATATTTTAGTCTTTCGTTTTCTAATCAAATTCATTTTTTATTCTACGTTAATGTAAGTTCAGTTTTCCACCACCTGTGATATTTTATTTGTTTGGTTGTATGTACCTTTCATAATATTCACACATTAATTAATACAGGTATATAATTACATTTTTAGTTCTCTGTGTCAAGGCGGTTGAACAATACAGTTCTCTGTGAACTAAATAATTTTGACCTGTGGAATCGTTTAATTGTGTCTATGTAATTTCTAATAACTTTTCTGCACTAAGCAGTATGAATCATCTTATTAAGCTGTATTTATCTCGTCTCCATTTACAGATCGCCAGAAGCTGATGGACGCTCGAATAACTGGTTCGCGGATTTGCGTTATCTTTACATTCTTTGCCACTGAACCCTCACACAAATTAATGCAATAACCGACCATGTACTCAGGTTCTTGGCACCTTATTGTTCGGAACTTCTCTCGCGGCAGGCAGGATCAGATCCTGCGGTCAGGAAGGATCGGCACTTGTCGGTTTCTTAATTAGAAATATGCGACAACACGACACAGTGGATTATTGATCGCTAAAATAATTTATTCGCGATCGCGCTTGGAATATGAAATCACATACACACTCGATGACAGTTCGGATGTCATTCGAGGCCAAACAGAAAAAGGTAGTACCCACAGTAAGATAATTACAACATGTACACCAGAGCCCAGTAGGTAGCAAATAAATTTAACGCCACAACATAGTAAATGTGCTATAAAAAAATACATCATATAGTAAATGTGACATAACAACATTTAGACAAGCTTATAATAATGTAATCTTAATAGGGTAAATTCACAAGCCGAGAATAACATAAAAATTTAGACCAGTTTTTTTAAATCATTTTTTTTTTTTATTCTTCTAATTAATTTTTCTTTATTCCCTCGATTGAAAGCGAACCGAAGGAGGTGTCTAATGTCTTTTGACACTCCATTTTAAAGGCTTGTAATAAAATAAAATAATATAAGTAATGTAAAAACAAACGCAATACCTTGTAGATGATTTTTTTTTCTGTCAAATCATCTTAATTATTTTACTTTATTTTACTTTTGGTGTTTATTTTTTAATTAAATAAAAACGGACACAACTTATATTTTTTTTCTGTCAAATCATCTTAATTATTTTACTTTATTTTACTTTTGGTGTTTATTTTTTAATTAAAGAAAAAGGAACACAACTTATATAAACACATAATATTTTATTTACCCAATTTAAAAATATTACACAGAACAGCCTTTTAGGGTAGTATTTGTAAGGTTTTTTCTTACTTCTTCTTCTTTTTCTTATTTAACCTTTTGTCCTCTACTGCTGAATATAGGCTTCTTCCATATTCTTCCATGTTTCACGGTCGGTTGCTACTTGCAGCCAATTTTTACCCCCTACAGCAGCTATGTCGTCGGACCACCTTTTTTAGGTCTTCCAACGCCTCGCTTATTTTCCCAAGGTCTCCATCTTAAAATTTTAGGGGTCCATCTTGTGGGGTCTTGTCTCGCAATATGTCCTGCCCATTGCCACTTCAGTCCTGCTCCACAATCCATGATATCCGTTATTCTGGTTCTGTTCCTAATTTCTTCATTTCTTATTTTCTTACTTATTTTGTGTAATTAAAATTTTTTCCTTTACCCACATTTTGATAAACAATATTTTTACTATGTTTACACGTTTGTAAACAAGGCATACGGGAGAGGAAAAACAGACTATTAAAGTCTAGGAATTTACATGGCTTATGACCTGTCCCACCTGGCCCACACCAATCAGGGTTTCAGCTCTTTTACTTCACATAAGTCAACAGACAGAAAAGTTGAGGAAATGTAGATGTTGAAGCATAAGTCGAATGGTGAATACTTGTGTTTAAAGTGGCCACTGAAACTTAAACCAGCTATTGACAGGTCATAAGCCCAGTAAATGCCCGGACTTCCTTATTCTCAATGTTTGTCGACCCCTTGTCTGAAGCCAGTAGCCACATTTCCAACCTTTCGCCTATCTGGCGAGCAGAACGCCCATGACGTCACCTCCCTCCCCCCCGATACTGAAATCCCCTTCTCCCTCTCCACGACCCCTACTGGTTCTCTGATGAAAACGTCCCCGCCAGCAATTTTCAGCCTGAAATATGAACATGGTCATACAATTGCGAACAATATTTCAATATAATCATGATTTTTTTGCCTTTCACAACCCCTATTTACGTACCAATGCATGTACATACATCCGAGTGAAGGATTTACTGGGATATTTTACATATCTTACAAAGCAACAGTAAAATCAAACAGAAATTTCTGATTTCGAGATACACTTGTAGATACGTTAATAAATTTAATCAATGAATCTTTTTAATTAATGAAATACTGAAATTAGATAGTTTAGCCATTTGAAAATACATTATTTTATTAACCAACATCAATTAATTTAATTTGGTGATCCTAAGTGTCCGATTGTCTTAGAATATTTTTTTCAGATATGTATTTTACTATTGCTTTGGGATAGCGATATCTTGGTAGAAAAAATAAAATATTCACGATTTTTACGTCTCTATACTTTTGGATCCTGTTATTCATTGCTTTTTTTGAAAATTGATTTATATTTATTTCTTAGAAGTTTAAGTTGCGTCGCGCGTCGTTAAAACCAGTGCTCCACAACCGGTGTGCCACGGAACACTGGTGTGCCTATGCAGGTGTGACACATCAAAAAGATAATATTTTAACTAAATAATATGCATCAGCAGATATTCGACCACTATTTTTATCCAATTAATACGGAATAATACAATTGGATTTGAAGTCTTTTTGCAACCAATGCAATAAATTATACGAAAGTACTGTCTTTTAATTAGAGAGGAATTTATAGAAAAAAATAATGACAGGACGTTAAAACTTCACTTCGCCGAAGTTTCATTAGATGTTTTGTTAAGGAATAATATTTTCGCATTTACGACAAAGCCATCCTAACACTACATCCGTTTTAGACGACATATTAATGCAAGCAAAGCTTTTTAAACCTTTATTAATTAAAAATGGTAATCTGTCATGCTTAAAAGGTCTTGACCAAGAACTTTTGGTTGCGCTGGCAAATATCGAGCCGAATATAAAACTTCTGTGTTCTTTGCAACAAACGCAAGTATCACATCAATAAGTCATTATTTTATGTTCATTATTGATATTGCATAAATGTAAATATAGTATAGTTCTTTATATATGTATACAGATCACGTAAAATATGAAAATTAATGTAATATTTGTGTATCAAATTAATATCTATATATTTTAGTTTTTGGTGTGCCGCGGAATTTTACGAAGAATTTTGGCGTATCGTAGGTGAGAAAAGGTTGCAGAGCACTGGTTTAAACCAACACCCAAAGATTTTAGATGCTAATTTTGGCATTTTCATAAAAAATCCCATTGAATGAAGCCGACGGTCATAAAATCAACGGTTTTATATCACACAAAATTGGACTTATTTTAACGAATCGTCGTTTGGATTTGCATAACAATCCAAGAAAATCCTTAATAAAATATTTTCACAAATTAGCAAAACGTTGAAAATACATATCGTATTTAGAAACTCAAATATGAAAACAAGTTTTCATTCAAAGCTTTTGGGTTTAAAAACGAGTACATACAAAACGACTCGAAGTTGGCGTCGTGTCACTTTGATGTCATACGCTATTATTGGCGAGTCCACTTCTAAAAAACATAGACTAGTCGTTTTTAGTGCTACGTCTAGAGTATACTTAAATATCAATGCATTTAGCACTTTTAAAAAATTTATGAACATCGGCATTTTTTATGATTTACCCAAATATTTAGATTTTGTTGTTTTTTTTTTGCACCACAACTGGACCGGATAGCCAATTACAGTGGTGAATTTCAGCACAAAACACCAAGATTGAAGAAAAAATACATATTATTTTATTGTGATCTCATCAGGAGTTGAACTTGGAACCTTCCGATTCAAGTGTCTTAATCGCTACACCGTGGAGGCCGCCAGTTGTTGTACAACGATTTGCAAATACCTCAATATCAGAAAATGAAAATTAAGTGGTGGACGAGCAGGGTTTGAACCTCAGACCTTTGATATGTAAGTCCGCGATACAACCCTACACAGCAGCCCTGTACGTTTACTGTCAGTATGTGTTTTTGAAGATAATTTCGTGTTTTTTTTAATGATATTAAAATCTTAAGCAGCCATTTACGTCCAAGGTATTTGGGGTTTTTCCATACCTATTCCAATACGTTTAATGAATGAGTCCCTTCCAAAAGGGTGTCTTGGCTGATTAAGGGAGCTGTGTGGTGTGGTCTGGTATGTGTATAAGCCAAGGAGCTTAGTCGAGGCATTAGTCAATTATGTACATTACTGAGCTGGCCCTGTGCTCTGTACACTCTACAGGGGCGGTTATTAACTCGGGGTAGTGCGGACACAGGAGCGAATTGGAAAAACAAGGAAACCATAAAAACAACTGGACTGGTTTACTGCAAATAGAAAATGTTTAACCTAGGAGGAACTATCGTGAAATGAGCTTGCCAAGATATGTGGGTATGCAGATACTGTGGATATGTTGTTGTTGCCAATTAGCCAGCCTTATTAGCATCTTGACAGGCAGATATTTTTTTTATATAATGGTACACCTTCTTTATTCACTTCCAAATCATGATTGAAATGTCACTTCCCGAATATTTGAGGTTTTCTTTTCTCCTCCGTCTCTTATTCCCTCTTTACCCCCTCTTCTCTTCCTACGATAGAGTAGATATTTAATCAATTTCTCTTTATAAAAAACACGTTAATGTAAATATCAATAATTTGGTTTATTTAAAAAATATTATAATATACCCACAATATGTTCATTTACCACTGATTTTCTCAAATTGAACGGTTTGGGTAAAGTAGAAAGAAATTTCTTTAACGCAATATGCCCGCCCTTAAGCATATGTTTGTAAACTGTGTTCATATGTATAATATATAAAGTGTTTCAATAAAAATAAATGAATACTCCTTAACAATCTATTTGGACACACAATTTAAAAAATATTATTGTATTATAGTCTTAAGTAGAATAAAAGTAACAAATTTACAGAGTTTTTTCACAAACTAAAAACATAAAAAAATTGTCTTGTCTCAAAAATAAGTTCAATATTTTGCTTAATAATTTATAGAAAACAGCAGCAAATGCGAAAAATGTTATGCAATAATAAAAATAATACAATACTAAAAAAAGAAAAATTGACAGTATACAAATTAAACCCAAAGTTTAAAATAAATTTGCCTTTTATAATTACCATCGAGGTACAAGTAGGTTTTTTAAAAATATAAATCTGTATAAAAAAGATCTCTCTCTTACACAACATATTCATATGAACATGTAAAAAAAATAGTTAATAATATTTTAAGCACGATCAAATGTTTGAAGATAATGGCTACAGTCTACCGCTTACCTTTTTTTTTTTTTAAATACGCAGAATGGTGAATGTTACAGGTGTGATTTTTCCTTTCGATACCATCGGAAGGGAAAATAACACATAAAGGCTACCATACTTATAAAGCAACCTTTTCGCCGCAAAGACCTTATAATTTATACTTAACAAATTTCAACAGTTATGAAAAACATTTTAGAGAAGGGAATATGGAAGTCTAGGCATTTACATGGCTTATGACCTATCATTGGCTAGTTTAAGTAGCCACTTTACACACTGTGTAACATTCTATATTTTTGAACATCCACATTTCTTCAATTCTTCTATCTGTTGATTTTAGTGATATTAAAGAGCTGAACCTTTATTGTTGTGAAGAGATTAATGTGAATAAACTATTTCACATACTAGGCCTGAAAACAATTTTCCAAATTTTAAACCTTTTCTTGGACCAGTTTGTTTAATTACAATATTTTGAGCCTGTCCAAACGTTTGTAGACAAAATACTTAATTTCACCCCCTTTAATTTTAAACGAACAAATTTACACTTTTTGGCTTATCAAACTAACGGGATAAAAGTGACAAACACGTATTTTTAAGCAATGTTTTGAGTATGTCCAAAACTAGGGAGTTATTTCGATCTTAATTTGTTGCAACAGAGAGGGAAAATATTTTCAAGAAGGGAAAATGGACGGGAATAACTGGTACAAAAAGTATACAAATTAAAATATTGTTTTCAGGCGTTGCCTAGTAGGTGGAATGGTTCTGCCGGTTTAATCTCACCCACATATTAAAGGTTTTGGCACTTTTACTTCTCAAAAGTCAACAGAATGAAGAGTTGAGGATATGTGGATGTTTGAATATAGGCAAAATAGTGAATGTTACACAGTGTCTAATGTGGCCACTTAAACCATATTCTCTTCTCAAAAATGTTTTCCTCTCTCTGTTGCAACAAATTTAGATGTATTTTTAAATGGTTTTTTTAATGATTTAAGTTTGTAATTCAATGTGAACCAACCTTTTTTCATTTTTCGTTCATTCTAAGCGTATCGATGCACTTTGTGCCATTTTTGATAATGTTTTTTTGTACTTTATATTGTTTTACCATACTGCTGTAGTAAGTATATTATTCATCCCAGCTTAATAAACTTTCCGAATGAATAAATAAACAAATAATAACCATGAACTTTAACCGATTAATTTTAATAGTACCTAATATAAATGTGATAAATAATCATATGACCTTCAACGTCGTTTTCTTCTGATATTTCCAACTGGTGTAGGAACTTCTATCACATAAACAAGAGTAGTACTACAATAAATCATTATTGTTTCACCTTAGGCAGATGCGGCCCTGTGGCTCGGTATGCCCGGCACGCGAGCCGCCCCGGTATAATTGACTAATTCCTCCCCCATCCCACCCTACCCTGCCACCCTCCACACCCGCCTCTGCTACCCGCGGTACCATGGTGCATTCAGGACAGGACGACATTGCCAGGTTTCGACTAAACAGGGTTGGCAAAAATATTAGCTAACATATATTATAATGTTTGACCACTAAGTTAACGCTTTATATATTGTTCATACCGTGGACTTTTATAAATGTGAATGTATGTTTATCTGTTTTTTTATTTTTTTAAATGTCGCAACAGATCACCCGATCTACGTGAGTTTTTGCATAGATAGCCAGAGAGCTGAAAAATGTAATAGGCTACTTTTCATCTTGAAAAAAATTATCACTCCTTCGTAAAAATTCTTAACGGAAAAATTAAATATTTTTTCACGTCGTAACGGAGTGACAAATTGACGTAATTTCTTGCACAGGTATTGCCAGAGAGCTACAAATATAACTTCTTAAGCTGGGGTTTCCTTACGGCCGTAGTGAACGGTGATGCGGTGGACAGCCGTCGTAGCGGTGACTAGAGAGTGGTTTTATTTTTTAACAGTGTTATCAACACCGTTTTCCTAGGAAACCACTCTCTAGTCACTATTACGACCGCTGTCCATCACATCACCGTTCACTACGGCCGTTAAGATACAGGCATCGCTGTCCTAGGAAACCCTAGCTTTAGGGTAAACTCTTAGTGAAAAAAAATTTAATATTTAAACAGAATAACGACGCTACGTCTCCATAGACCAACGGATCATCGTTTTTTTTCTTTGTAATGATTGTAAGAGGACTGGCAATCGAGACAGGCTACTTATTTTAGTTTTTTTTTAAATTCTTATTTAAACGAATTTCTCTCTAACACCAGGCGAGCGAAACCGTGAGTAAAATCAAGTTTATATATATTTTAATAATACGAGTATGTAGGATTACGAAATTTTATTACTAATATGGCTCAACGCGCGCATTGTAAATCAACGTTTTTAAATAGGTTGTTATTATTAATTAATATTTAGCATTTCGAATCCCTGGATGAGTGTGCCAAATTAAGGGCGGTTTGGCGTTTCAGAAGCAAACTTCCCTCAAAGGGGAGGGGGTGGAACAGAGCTAAATATCCAATAATGCCTCTCTTCATAAGTGGAGATTAAAACTAATAGTGTAGTAGGAATATTGGAGACTTACATATTTCACTTTGACTGCTTATAACACGCGTTAAAAGAGAACAAAGTTGGTAATTTAAGTATAAACAAGAAATATTGTTGATTTTTTTATGTTATATTAGGTGTTAAAAGTAAAACAAAATGGTTAAATTTGTTGCAAAAAAGAGGGAAAATAACTTTAAGAGGGTAATATGGAAATCTAGGCATTTACAGGGCTTTTGACCTGTCGTTGGCTGGTTCAAGTGGCCACTTTATAAACTGTATAAAATTCATCATTCTGCCTATCTTTGAACATCCACGTTTCCTCAAGTCTTCCATCTGTTGACTTTTGTAAAGTAAAAGAGCTGAAACCTCTAAATAACTCCGTAGGGAGGGAAATCCAGCCACTCTGGAAACATTTGGACATACTCAAAACGTTGCTCAAAATGGTTTAGTTTATACGTCATTGGAAAGAAAAAATTGCTCTACAAGATACAGTAGTTGCTTTTACGTTACATACATTATTTTATTTGATTAAAAGTCTTCAAAATGGAATATTAAATAGTCAAAAGTTCAACTTTCAATCTGAAGATGAAGATGCTATGAAATATTGACTGATTTGTTGTAAAATTATAAAAGAGAATACATTATAAAGGAGGATACAGCTTATGTCAAAATAAATCAATTATAGGCCGTAATTATTTTTGTAACGCTTATTTTTGTATAAATTAACGCTTTATATTTTTTATCATTTATTTAATTTTATTTCAATTTAGTAAAAAATATTTCTTATATACCTCGCATAAAGTTATACCCGGTATAAAGGTGGAATAGCGACCGTTGAAACTTATTGGTATTAGCTGGAAAAGCCTGCAATCTATCATCGGTCACATTTTTCAGTAGTAAAATGGATTGCATTTATCTCCAATTAAAACAATTTAGATGACACGCTGTCTTTTTAAAGATCTTAAAATGAAATACTGTAAATATGGTCATCAAATTTACATTACATTCAGATAAATTTTATTTAGCATTCATTTTGACAATGACTCTTGTTATATTTTGATAATGACAATTAAGGACTAACAGTGAAGGAGATCTTTTTTGAGAGGTGAATATGAAAGTCTTTGCATTGCCAGGATTTACTTACTTATGTAGGATTAGGTCGTTGGGTGATTGTTGGAGTTCCTACCCCAGTTAGAGATTGACAGAGAAGACACGAGGTTGGTGTTTAGTACGTATTTATTACATGGCGAATAAGATACAGCACTTGTTGTGTAGCGCGAGCGTAGCGGCGACGATGGGTTAAAGAAACTGCACTTTAACTACATGCTGGAGCGGAGTGAACTGCACTGATCTTGTTGAGCTGACTGATGTTGGATGCGTCCTGTGGTTTCTTTATATACCAATATTCCTTTGTAGTTCATTTCTTTATGGTAGGGACAATGGGAATGTACTGCAGGGCGACGATCCCGTCTTCATGTGCAATATTGCTAGAGTTGTAATATAAGTTGTATTGGATTCGATAGAAAATGATGACATTGCATCGTCGGTCATTAGTCTACTTCAGGTGAACTAATCTAACACGTGTGTGTCATCGACTATGGACTATGGACCTAAGATTTATTTACCTGTCATGGCAATTGGATGGCTATATTTGTACCGCTACATATATCCCAATCAATTTTCTGAACACATCTTGTGGTTTCGTCCAATTCTCCCTCTCTATAAATACAGAATTAAGCTTTTCGTGGATCTTTTAAAGGTCCTATCGGATCTGGTGGCTTCCAAAAAAGGCCCTAAAATATTTTGTTATCATTCCAGCGAATTGATCATGTCCAATCAATTTAATCTTAATCAATAAAGAATTCACTTGCCTCTTTTCTCAATCCAATAAAGTAAATATTATGTACTTCTGGATTACCTCATTTAGACACTAAAATGGCTAGCAGATTACAGAGACCTCCTTCGGACTGCTTTTTATGCTCAGTAACAAACAATTTTACATTGTATGTGGACACCACTCAGGAGACTTTAGTCCTTAGGTGCAGTGTGCGATATGTTTTGGTCAAACTGCTTTCATTAATGATACATCCGTTACTAATATTACATCAGATGATATTTCGGAATAGGCCATACAAGTACTTATTTGCCAGTAGGTACACGTTATGAACTTTAATTATTTTTCAACAATATTTTGAGTTTTTTCAAAATTTTCTAGACAAAGACTAGATTTAACCCCCTAGGGAATTCTTAAGATTAACATATCACCGACAACAAAGATAAAGAATATTTAAGAAAAGCTAACATAGGAGTCTTCGGTGGGTTTTGGTGGCCACTATTTCCATCATTTTCCTTTTTCGCACCCAGTGGTGTGTAGAGCACTGCATTGGCAGACCCTTAGAGTATACCTGACTAGAGAAGCCCTTTAGCACTATTGCATAGAACAAAAGCGTTTCAAATGTAGGTTTGGTTTTTAGTTTAACAACAACGTGGAACGGACGGTTTCGGTTTGTTGTATTGCTGTAGCCAACTTCGTAGTTAATAATCATAAAATGGGTTTTCTCCGTATGGGCGACTCTATCCAGTGGTGTGTTACGACTACGGGTAAACAAAAAGCAGACACAACTGTAGGGCATATATCACAAGATGTACGAATGTTATCCAGATGCTAACTCTGAATTACTTGATAAGTTAGAACGATTGCAAAATATTTATTTATGTTATATCTTTGATCTTCGCAAATTTGACCACATAACCGAGTATCGCACGCAACTACACTGGCTTAGTATCACATTCTATCACTTCTTCACAACATCTTAAATAATCGCACTTCGCCTGTTTATCTGAGAGAGCTCTTCCAACCTCTATCACAACACGGACTATCTCTTCGTTCTAGTAACGAGAGACCCTTTTAATACCCTGTCATCGCTCTAATTTTCTTGCCTCATATTTTACAGTAGTAGCTGCTCTATTGTGGAATAATCTCCCCGCTAATGTTAGAGACATATACATAAATAAAATATATAAATATATATACGAAATTTAAGCATGTAAGGTTTGATAAATAGTTGATTGCATTTACATATTGAAGTTAGATTACCTAATAAAAGTCTTGCAGCCGCAAAGCGCATAGACGAGTGGAATTCAAGCATCTTGAAAATATTCCAATAAATTTACAAAAATATATACTAAGCAAGAGAGTTAGTTTGGTGTAGGAAGAAATTGCCTTAAGGCAATATGCCCGCCCTTATATGTATATATATTGTATATGTATATAAAGTGTTAAATGAATAAATAAATGTGGGAGAAGCTAGAAATGTATGTCAGGCTAGACGTGTGCTGCGGTCTATCCTCTCTGCCTACAGTGCCTACCCCTACTGGCGCGATGGTAGTAATACTAGATCTATCAACATACCTACTTCATATCCTAATTACTATCTTGACATAAGTAAAAATAAATCATTTATTTGTAAATCAATATAACAAATCAAATATAAAGAAAAGTAATAAATACAATTAATACGTGAACAGTAAACTATAATTTAATTTGCGGAATTTGATATGTAATTAAATTGCATAAATGCATTCCCATAACTTACCGAAAACGTCTGCATCCCTCTAATATCGCCCAAATGATTATTTATTTGAAGAGGGTTGCTTTAAGTACAGAATAAGCGCCCTTCAACTCACTAACGAATAGCCACAAGGGATTATTTTATTATTAAATTTCATATAAAAAGAAACATCGTTTCAACTATTCACGTACCGTGGGATGATATTAATTGGATTTTGATTCAATATATAACTTATACTAAAGACAGCATCAAGCAAAACACTCGTTCGTAAATACATACGTCATTGGTTCATTTGATTTCAATTAGTATCATATTCACTTGTCCGAGCGGAATAAAATTATCCTTAAAATTTAATGTAAGTCTGCCTCGTAGTATAGTGATTGACGCGTTTGAGTACCATGCTCGAGGTTGTGGGTTCAATTTATTATCTACATGATTTTTTAAAGGTGGTTTTACGCTGTAATCTTTCATTGCCTCTTTACTTGTATTGGAAGCGTAAGACTTCATCACCTTACTTCTATATAATATTTTTTTCAAATGCTGCATTCGGTGCAGCAATGCAGTGCCCTATGCACCATGAAGTAAAAATAAAGTTATGATATGTTCATATTTAAATTTTGAGGAGTATCAGTTTTATGTGGTTGTAATCACTAAAAAAAACAAATGAATTTTAAAATTTAAAATTTTGTGTCTTCGTACAGGTCAGTTGGTTTGGTCGTGACTGACACCAGTTTAACGATGTCAGACATAGCCATACTAGGTCAAGGGTGGAGAACCCTTAATAAATAAAAAATAGCTAAAACCAGTGGAAGTAGTTTAATCGACTAACGAGCGAATCATCACCTCGTTTCTCCATAATGGTAAGGAGAGAGTATAGAACGCCATATCACTCGGTATTTGCATAAAAACCTAGCTTTTCTTACATTTTTACATCTTCTCATGCACGTGCGCGGATTATACTGACTTTTATTTATTTATTTGACAATTTTAGTCTGTATTACTTTCTTCTTTTCTTATTTTCCACATCCGCTTCTAAGTGGAGCATGTGGACATCACCAGTTGCCTCCAGGAGACCCTATCGCCAGCCAGCATTTTTGCCTCTTCCCACGTCAATCCAGCGCCCCTTAATTTAGCCGAATAAAGTCTAAAGATCGTCATTGACGGCCTTCCAGGAAGGCGTGAGTCCGCAGGTTTTAAGAAGAGGCACTTTTAAGGGGAGTTTAATCCATTACGAAGTGCAGACTGTAAATATAAGGTAGAAGTTCATGAATAGAAAGCAAGAAGCTGCCAAACTGCTGATATATACAGAAAAATAGATCCGTATTATCCGCAAAAGCCGTATTCAGCAAGCAAATTGCCCTATGAATGCATAAATTCTGACTTGCATAAATCAAATAGTCCAACATTAATCCTCCATATAATTTGACAAACCCACAGTGAAAGCAGTACAGTTCAATTCAATTAATATCACGGCCATAGAATTAAGAAGAGTCCAGAAACCGCATACACACATCAAACAGAAGGCGACTAAACTACTCATAAATGAGTAGGTTTATGTTTTGACCCATTCGTTTCTTTGTAGACGTCGCTCAGTACCCAACTCCTGATTTTAATTTAACTTTGCCGTGTTGTGTCCTTTTAAATTGTAGAAATATTGCTATGATCTTAAAGAAACATAATGCAATCACATTCATGTATAATTAGCAAATGAATGTGTATGTAACAAATGCATTACTCAAAAATTGAATTATTTTTCCATCTGTCAGATTGTCAAAGAAACAAAATGAACATTTCGTTAGTGTTGCCAGGGTAGTAAATTTTTTGACCCTACTTTGCTCACCTAATATGAGAGAACTAATGAAAGTTGGATCTCGGATCAAACAACTCTATCGTGGACATTTGACCAACGTTATCATTAAAACATCAAATATTATTTAACATGATATAAAAATATCCGTTTTATGTAAAATAAAATTTGTTTTATATTTTCAGTTTAAAGTTCATTAATTCAATTACTCTTATTAAATGACCCTTTATTTATCTACTCTGTTGTGTCAATCAATATTTCCGCGTGCACAATAAAATTTTAGAGAAATGAACAGATTGTTTTTTCACCTTACATTTGTGTTATATTTATATTTTTTCCCATCGTGCCACATTACGCGGCGGCATCACAAATGCGCGCGGCGAAAGTGAGGCATAGTGGTGGAATTATTGGACACAGTCCGATATATTCAAACATGATTCTACGCTCCTTCTGGACTATTCTTAATTCTATGATCACGGCTTACGAAATTGAATTTTTTAAAGATAAATTCGTTTAATGACAAACAAACATTACTTTGTAGTGTGAGTGAAATGGGTAGAAAGACTCACGGTCACGAGTATGTCGAGGGAACGCTTTCAGTCCAAGGTTGTTAAAATATCTTTGCCTTTTTATTGAAGGGTAATCTGGACTCCATTGTTAACTGCCAATTTTGCCTCCCGCGACAAACATTTTAAATTACATTGGCTGAAATTTAAGTAATTAATTAAAACCGCTTCAGTTGGAATCCTATCAAATGCTCATTTGTTATTGCGAAATGTAAAAAGCTGAACAAATACAATTTTATCTGCAAACATCTTTTTCCAAGATAAAGTTGTCACAATCAGCAAGTCTATTCATTTGAATGTCGTCGTCGCTCTAGACTATAAATTACCATGTTTAATTAATAAAATACTATAAATAAAGCATTAATTACTTTATAATTACCGAATCATAATTTATGCGGGATAAAACGACGCAGATATATGATTTTGTTGATTATTTATCGCTTATTTTTACTACTAATCATACCGTATTTAGAATGCCGTCACGCGTCAGTTGATAATATGTTATTTGTTACCCGGTTTCCTCTGTTTCTGGTCCTCATATTATGATGTTCACATAAAATTGATTGGATCAGTTTAACATCGATTTTTAAGAAAGATAGGCTGGATGTTGGGCTTATCCAGAATCCAATACACGTTTACTGAGTTAGAAACTAGCTTAAATATATCTTCTCTTCAAGACCGTCGAAATAAATCCGGCCTAGTCCTGTTTAAAATTCTCAACTCACTCTTAGATGCGCCTGAACTACTGAGCTCAATAAAATTAAATCGCCCAACTAGAAACCTCAGACAAACTTACTATTTCATACCGATACCAATAGAACTAACTATGGTTTTCATTCCCCTATGCCCAGAATTCTTAGGTCTGACAACAAACTACCAGTCTTGAATTCTTTGATAACAAGTTGTCTTCTTTCATACGATCACTGAATCAAATTAAATTATAAACACCTCTCTCCCGCTTCCACTCCCACCAAGTCTACTATATATCATTGTGTTGTTCTACTTTTTATTATAATAATATTCTATGCATACACATGTCCTTAAAAATGCCCGTTGGGCGTATACATAAATAAATAAATTTGTGCGATGAAATAAAAAAACCTAGGTGAAAATTAGTAAACTAATAATTGAATAAATCATTTTTTTTCATTATTCCTGTATGTGGGCGGAATAGAAATACAGTTTTGTTTGTGAAAAAAAAACCAGAATACTGGATAAATGTTTACGATATTTTAAAAATAAGTAGAAGTCAAAATAATGTGGTGTAAAAACTAACGAGGCATGATCAGAATGTAAGCGTACTAGATTTTTTATTTTTCTAGAAAAAAAATAAAATTTTATGATATTGTTGATACACTCGCTGACAATTTTCCCACATAATCGCCATCCCGTTCAATGCATGTGGTGGGTCTAAGAGCGCCCGTCCTCACACGTCCTTCGCCATCAGGGTGTTCATGGAACCACCCTCCATACTTCCCAGACTTGGTGCCTTCAGATTATCATCTATTCACCTCCCCGAAGGCACACATGGATGGAGTTTAATTTTCAACAGACAAGCAGGTACAGGAAGAGGTTCTGATGGGGGGGAAGGAGCTGGTGGGAGAGTTCTTCGAGAACGGCATTGAACAGGATAGCGATTGTCTAGAAAAATTGTCAACGAGTGTATCAACGATATTCTTTTTTTTTTTACAAATACATTAAAAAAAAAAAAAACAAAAATCTCGTTCACTTATTTTCTGAGCATGCCCCGTATTACTAAAGTTAATAATTGTCTTGAAAAGAAGTTACTTAGTTTAAATCAAGAAAAAAACATTTATTTGCCATTTCTTTTTTCAAATAAGATTTTTTATAGAATTTAAAATATACGGTTTAAAATGTAATGTAGATATGTCTGTAATGCTTGTTCTAAAATTAGTTTGGGGGAAAGTTATAAATATTTAGGTATACACATAGAATATAGGCTAAAACGGGAAAAACATTTGGCTTAATTACCAGACAAAATCAGATATTTATCTAATGTTTTCCAAAGATTAAAAAATATATTAACTAATTATAAATTGAAAATTGTGTATTTCGCTCTAATTCAATTTTTAACTACATACGGTATGATAAGATAGGGAGTAGTCTTAGACGCCCATGGTCGCTCAGTAGAAACTACGCAAAAAAGCCTTATTAATATCATGTACAAGAAACGTAGACTATTTTCTAGTAATGAATTATACAAAGAGAGTGGGCTTCTTAGATTTAGAAAAATTATTTGTTCCAATGCCTAAAAAAATAACACACAAACAGGGAATTGTTTCCCATTCATTCAAACCGAATTAGTAAGAGGTCCGATAGTATTCTGTCAGTGCCAAGATGCAGAACTAAATACGCACAGAGGCATTAATTACTTGTTGGTCCAAGATCCTTCAGTCTCCTACCGAAGGAATTGTAAAACATTAAATCTATGGTAATGTTTAAATTAGGGTTGAAGTCTTGGATTGGCATGGATATCACATATAATAAGAAATTGTATTTATCATCGTTATAATGGACTGCATAAGTCCGTCAAATAAATAAATAAACACACTTTTAAAATATTTATCGAGATGCAAATAAATCTTGTTTTTATGGAAGTTTTTGAGTCATATAAGCAGAATACTCTAATCCTGCCATTCTTTTCTTAATGTATATACTTGTATTAGGGTCTTGAGTTATACCTTATATTTTCTGGTTCTTCCTGTTTTTCTTCGTTTTCTTTTTCATTATGTATAATGATGGGTTATTTTTCATTCTGCTTCTCATCTGACCCCTTTATAAATTCGTTTCTTTGTAGGCTTGTATAAGTGTCGTATATATGTGCTATAATTTATTTCACACAGAGTAATAAAGAATGGCCAAAATTGAACCAGAATAAAATTTCTGCGTCGGTGCTTTTTCGGTTTTAACATAATATTTATCTTATTTGTAAATACCGTACATCCGAAGACGGCAGATAAAACTGGGCGTTTATTTGAGTTTTTGAGCAAAACTATAAAGACACGCCAATGGTAAATATCCATAGTGAGTAAAAAATCATTGCTTTACTGTCTCAACCTAGAGAGAAAATCAAAGGAATAGTTTGTATGAAAAAAGTGAGACTGTGTTTCCTTTTAAAGGTAAGGTGATCAGTTTTATTTTGAAGTTCCAGTCCAGGGACAGTAAAATATTGCACAAATGAAGATTTCTTGTCTTGTTTTTATCTCCTGGTTTTCGATAAATTCGGATGTTTAATTGAAATATATTTATCAATTTTATATTTGAAGCACTAACTTTGTGGTTATTCATTATAATAAAATAAATAAAACAACAACAAAAAAAAAAAAAATTCCACCAACCGGTTTCAAAACAAACAAGCTTCTTCGTCAAGGTTTACGAAACTAATAAATTATTTCCTATTTTATTTTTCTCCATGTTTACTAAATACTACACACGGGGCCGATAAACCCGGGTTGTGAACCCGTGGCTAGTGTCACAAACTCACGGATTAGAGGTTCAAGTTTCGCACCCCGCTCTACAACAACTTGGTTCCCATTTTCTAATAGTGAGTTATTTACAAGTCATTGAAAATGGCCCCAAAATTGAAATATCTGGGTAAAGTATATAGTATATATTGAGAACGGTAGTGGTTACACACATAAAGAGAGACATTTACCCAAGCGTCAACCACAACCATAATACAAGATACTCTAATAGGGATCTGATACTAAGTGAAGGGGTCAACACTGTTCTGGCATCGAGACAACACTATAATGTAGGCAAAAAGGTCCATAACCTTTTGCCAGAATCGTGGAAAGACGGGAGTGTTGTCAAGTTACGGAAGGTGTTGACCTCGCTCTTTCATGACATTGGTCGTAGGGAGTCAGAAAAGTTGATGCATGCCACGGATTGGAGAACCTTACTGGATGTCAAAAATATAATATAAAAAATAAGGAATAATTTTAAAAATATATATTTATAGATGACAACCATGAAGTTTCGCATAAATAAATTGTCTATGTTTTTATGAATGTATGTATGTGTATGCGCATGGGTGTATGTACGTGTGTGTGTATGTACATGTGTATATATGTGTATATTTATATATACATGTGTGTATATATGTGTATGTCTGTATGTATATGAATCAAAATGTGTATCCGAATAAGTTTATATTTTGTTTGTCTGTGCTCTATATTAATTTGTTAAGTATTATAATATATTAAAATGTAATTGCCTAGCTTGGAACGGGGTATGTACCCTTGTTAGCTGGGCAAAGTGAATATGGAATTGTATTTTGATAAAGAGTGTGAATAAATAAATAAATAAATAAATAAAGCATAAGAACGCAAATACTTATTTTTATTTTTAAAAACTCAAGTCTCTTTTTTCTGAAAGGGTGGTAATTTGATATGAATATTTTTGAAGCTAGACAGGAGTGGACTAAAAGAAATATTATTTATTAGGTTATTCATTATTTTTTTCTTACTATGAATTAGTGGGTAAAAACAAAGTTGTTTTATTTACTTTATTTTATTTATTTAAATATATTGAAATTACTGTTATATTTAACCCAATGCAATATTTTATTGTTCCTATACTGAAGCGTGATTCTGATCACTATGTAACGGATGATCGATATACCCCGTATTGAGTACACCAACTCAGTGACCTATGCACCACTTGTTGCAAATAGGGACATAATAAAGATGAATGAGGAAGATAAGCGTTTTTTAAATTTATTTGTTAATCTACTATCAACCGAAGCCAACAACTAAAAAAAAATATTTTTTTGTATCGCATTATCAGTGCTGTAATTTTTTTTAATTACTCCTCGCGTGACGTCACAAGCTCTCGTCGAAGAGTTCTGCTAATTTACTAGTTGGCTTTCCAGAAACAGGTAATCTATCATAACATTATATCATTGGTTCATCCGAGTGAACTCGTGGCTTAGTTCAAATTGATTAATTTTTAATATTTTTTAAATACATTTTCTAGAAACTTCCCCGTACAATTAAGTAATCTAATTTTATTTATACGCAATTTCCCGTAGCACTAAACTTCCCGATTAATATGATTGTACTTATAATTTTTTTTTTTTTTTTTTTTTCATTTTCATTTATTTTTGCACCACTACAGGCCAGTAGGCCCAATTACAGTGGTGAATTACATCACAGAACACCCAGGCTTGAGAAAAATTCATTTTGATTTTTGTGTTCTCACCGGGAATCGAACCCGGAACCTTCCGAGCGTGAGTCAAGCGTCTTGACCCCTACACCACGGAGGCTGCCACCAAAAATCTACTAATTACCATGTTTTCGGTGGAATTTTTACATAAAAAATGTAAAAATGCTTTTACTAAATTTGATTTATAAGTAAACACCTCTATGTGACACTGAACTTTCGGCCTCCGTGGTGTAAAATTCCGGGTTCGATTCCGGTGGCAACACAAAAATTAAGAAATATGATTTTTCTCAAGCCTGAGTGTTTTGCGCTGTGATTCTCCTCCTGGCCATTTGCTGTGCAAAAAAATAATGATTAGAAAAAAAAAAAAAACTTTTATTTTTGACATGAAAACAATTTAATATCTCGCCACTTAACCTTGTCCACGGCTAACACATAAACATATATGAGTTTATTGAGATTGATTTGGTGTTTATTTTGTAGAACTCTATACTTAACTTATAATATTAGAAATCAAACACTGATTTGAGTCTACTGAACATTTTATTTTATTTTTACAATTTTAAAAAATAGAAAAACAAAAATTTCGTGACAATTGTTTCGCCTTGTTAGGGCATTTTCAAACGAATTGTCACGAAATTTTTGTTATTATATTTGTGAAAATAAAATAAAGTGTGCAGTAGACTCAAATCAGTGTTTGATTTCTAATATTATATGTTAGATGTGAGTTTACCCTATGAGCGTAGGCTAGCTTAGATACCGAGATGTTTACCAGCAAACTGAACAATTAATGTGTGTCGCAAATTTCTCAGTAATTTACCTGTCCACAAACAAAAGTCACTGAAGCCAATCAACGACTCCGAATCGCGCATTTCAGTTTTAATCAAAACATCTGTTCCAATAGTGTCTCATTTATTGATGTTTTTTTAATCTAGATTTTAAGTTGCAGTATGTAGGTAATCAATTGATACCATATTCAAATTTTTATGAATATTATAATGATACTTATTTTTATTTTGAAATTTATTGTATAGTGTTTTGAACATTTTAAATATGACGAGTAAAAACAAATAATATATTTTTTAATTTAATTATAATATTCCCTTTTTAATTGAATTTTTTTTCCTGTTTTGAAACTATTTCACCTAATATTTTATGGCAATAAAAATATACGGATATATTTTATAATAATCAAAATCGCAATATTTATTGTAATGTTCATATTAAGAATATTTAATTAATTTTATTATACGCAACATCCACACTAGTCTATACTAATACTCTTCCTCTTTTTTCAAACTGCTATTTTCTGTAATTTACCTTCCCTATTTGTTACAGATGTAATATTTCTTTTTTTATATATAAATACTGTTTACCATTGTATACTTTTCTCGATGTTTTTGTTCTTTTTTTAATATTACGCTATTTTTTGTTGCATTTTTTTTCACTAGTTTTATTGTAATTATGTAAAAGGTTCACGGAACTAATAAATAAATATTATAAGTGTGAAGGTGTGCTTGTTTGCGTTTCCTTCACGTCTCAATGGAGCGACCAATTGTCTTTTTTTTTTCATAGGAACAGCCGGAATCGCCTGGATCCCAGATGTTTAAACAATTTTATGCGTGGGCTTTCGATAGGCTTACAATATCCACAAAATTTAGCACTCTCAAGGCTGCCGTCCATTATGGCCATCCGTACAACTAATATCTTCAAAAATAAAATAAACACATGATTGAAAAAACGTCATTCCCCTTTATGTACACAAGAATCGTTTTTTTCTTTTACGTAATGGGAAACGTTTAAACAAATAAATTAATTTCATTTGTATAAAAAAATGTATTTCGTTGTAATATTATATAAACTCAAAAAATTAAATAAGCAAAAAGATCATTATATTCCATCAACTTTGACTCTCACACGACGGGGTATTGTCATTAAATATAACAAGTGTAAATCAGTTATTTTCTCATAGAAATTGTAACCAATATCTGCCTTGGGGATTGTTAGACACACGTTAGGTACTATATTCTACCCTCGAGTAGTATTTAGGGTCGAACGGGTATCGTTTATAAGGGAAAAATAATATTTAGCCACCCCCTTTTCATATCATTATAGTACAATGGCTTACATTTGTTTTGATAATTATTTTTAGTTATGAAATACAATTTTTATTGAGTTAAAAATGATGACATTAATCATTATTATGGATGATTTATATTCTACAATCTTTGTAAAAATTATCCCAAGGGCGCTGTACAATAAGTATTCCAATGCATCTTGTAGTTATGATTTGATTTAAGAACAGATTTAGACCATTTAAATTATTCAAAAATTGACCTTTTAGTGCACCTTTTTTTTAAAAATCGTTTACAAATAAAAACTGGATTACAATTCGTCCTGCAGCTACAGAGCGCATAGTGTTTCAGAATTCTAGATCCTGTTAATGAATGTTGAGAATGAAATGTTAAATATTTTTTTTAAATACTTGTATTTCAAAATATCTCGTATTTGCTAAATGTAACATAATGTTACAACACTGTTTTCAAACGAAGTTTTTAGCATGATCTTTTGACAGGCAAACAATAAAAAATAAAAATATGAAAAATAATAAAATCGATGAATATAAATCAGAATGGCAATCATTAAGTTAACATTATAACATGTTTTATTATTAAATCGTGATAGTATGACAAAGGATGTTTCCTCCCATGTCCGACCTACCCCCGAACGTGCTCATAACCCGATTTGTTAGATTTGCCTTTTCCCCTTTTGCTACACAGGGTCAACCTAACATGTGTTACTAAAACTATGAATTAACAAGAGAAAAATTGCGGATTCAAAATACAATTCTGTGTGAAATATAACCAGTTACGAACGGGTTTTTTCGTTGACGCGTTCCGCTCTATACTTGTGGTCCCGGGTTCGATTCTGAGAAAGGTTGACATACAATTTCGGGGATACGCTGTAGCTACACATCCTAAACAAATAATTGAACGTAGTTATGCAGAAAGCAGCCAGCCACAAAAAAATTAAGCCGAGGTAATAGCACTTTTGTGAAAAGAGTGAATAATCAAATTTACTCAACAGTTGGAATGTTTTTGACTTTAATAAATGATAAACAATCAATAAAAAAAGAAAATAAGAATCTAATGATGTATATGACCAGTTTCACTAATTTTTAAAGTACCGTAAGAGTTTTCTAGTGCTGTGGGTGTTTTCTTCAAATTGAGAAATGCTGTTTTTGTGATCGGCAACATTTTCAGAATGTGATTAATACAGTTTTTTGTACAAAAGCGGTCTGGCTGTTTCTACCAGAACATAGAATTGACCTTATTGCACCCAATAACATCATCATCATCATTCCCTTTCCGCACCTAATGGTGCATAGGGCACTGCATCGATACACCAATCTTAGCGTATCTTGTTACAAGGAGGTAAGATGATCGGCCTTAGGCTTCAAGTACCAGTCCAGGGACTGTGAAATATAACATCAAAACATAATTTTGTCAAAATTGTGGACTAGCTGCTTTCTGCATAATTACGTTCGATTGGAGTACAAAATAGCATTATAAAAGTTATTTTTAAGGCACCTATAAAAACTCCACCAAAAAAAGATTAAAATACCTCTGATGTGCATGATATGATATATTATGCCTAATATATTTATGCCAAAATTATTCTACTAGAAAGATTTGGAAATAGACAACGTCATCTCCTTGCTCGAGGATATGAATATATAACAAGAGTACGAAATAATAGCATTGGCAATATTCTTCCCTTTAATACAACATATTTTTCAAGGCGCAAGGCTTATTTCTCTGCTAAATCGTTTAAAATGCTTTATCGTAAAACCACATTATCCGATACTAAAAAATATCTATTTGCAGTAAATAAACATCATTCTGAAGCACATTAGCAAAGAAGAGACAAAAAAATATTTGAGTTATTTAAATTTAAATCAAATATTGAGCAATGTATAGTATACACTCCTTCTAAGAATGGGTTTCCTTTATGAGGAGGACTCGTAAATTATTATTTTTTAATTTTTCCTCTTATACATGTAGAATTGGAATGCATGTGGATGCATTGGTGACCCTACCCGTTTGGAGGTGACAGAAGAGAACACTGAACTAGACTGCATGTTGGAACTTACTGTATAAACATATTGTTACTGAGGATGTTATCACTTAAATATTATCCAGTGTCCATTTTACTCCGAGATGATATTTTGAGGTTGTGTCGTAATTACGTGTCTCTCAGCGATTTTACATCTGCTTGTATCAGCAGTTTATTAATAGTAATTTAATGTTTTGATAATTAATTGTTTACGCACAGGAAATGTGTGATTTCGTATCTGCATGTACTTAATACAATAGCAGGTGCTGACTCTGAGAATTTATTTCCGAGTGACTCCCACATACGTTGTAAAGTAAGTAATTATGAATTAGCATAAAATTATTTTGTTTAATATATATTTTTATCACTTTTTTTTCCTTCGTTCTTCTTTCTTTCTCCTTCTTAACTCATTGCTTGATACCTCATTCCTTATCCTTTAATATGTATTACATAATGTACTTTTTAAAGTTAATATATGCAAGCCATATCGTTCCGTAAAAAAACAGCTACTTCTTTTCATCGATTAGATTTTTTTTCGTATGTGTATCTTTTGATATATGTTTGAGTTTTTTTAAACAAATTTTTGACAAATTCTTCTTTTGACCAGTCTGTTTTTCAGTTTTCTGGACGATATTGCTTTTAGTAATAAGTCCACTAAAGTAGTTATTCTTCTACCTGAAGTTTTAAGTAAATAAAATAAATAAACATAATTATAGAAAATGAATAAAAAACACTGATTTCAAACTCAGTTAACAATGTTATATTATATTGTCTCTCGCTGATCATTTAAATCAACCAATGACTTTTCATACTAGTACTATAAATGCATAGACATACATTTTTCTACTAAAAAACGTTTCCTCTCTCTGCTGCAATACATTCTTATTACACTATTCATTTCTGAATTTAATGTTTACCGACCAGAAAATAATAATTAATAAAATTATAAATATTAATGTAACCCTGTGTTTTCGTAACGATGTGATCACACGCGCATCCGTGATTTGACGACACCGTTTTGTAGACAGTTATTATTTTTTACTATCAAAATAGGGGTTGATACAGTTCCTACACACCCCACCCTTTGGGTGACTGGTCACTGGTATCAGTACTAATGCATTGTATCATGAATTAATTATCAAACATTGTCACAATACTTTCAAGGGTGATATTTATTACGTGCGAGTTTGTTCATGTTTTAATTAATATGGGTACCTCTTTGTTTTAATTTAACAGACGCCGTGGCGTAGTTGGTTGGACGGCCAACTGTGAAACTGGCGTCGCGGGTTCGATTCCTGCCAGGTGCAAGAAAAAAATCCAAGAAAGATTTTTTTCTCAATTGGTCTGGGTGTTGTGGTGTATTTTTTTTTACCTCCTTCCATATCCCCTCTATCCCACCTACTGACAAACCTCAAAATAGAGGCTTAGCGGGTTATTCCTTTAAAAAAATATAAAAAAATTCGTTTGTTCATAATAAATTATCAATAATAGTATAAAAAATCGTTATAGTACAAAATAACAGCTCTTATCCTACTAAATATGACATGTTTAATATTAGTAGCTTCAAATCGAATATTTCTGTACCTAGTAGAATCGCTAGAAATATTTATTTGCTAATTTAAATAGTTAAATTGTTTTAGTCAATCTTTTGATCACTGAACATAGATTTAGCAGAGTTTTCAACATTTTACAGCTTGGAAAAAATTACGTAATTTAGTGGTAAAAATAGTCGTTAAAAGTTTTCGCGCCAGGGAATTTCAATATAAAAAATCTGTTATTTTTCCAATACGATATTTTAACAAAATTAAATTAAGAATCAACCACAAAAAAATTGATAAAAAAAAAGAATTTGCTATCGTAATTACAATGTTGAGATTTGTAAAGGAGTATTAATTTTGCACAACCAAAACGAGTGACAGATTTACGCAAAACTGATCCTTAGGATTTAATTCCGAAATTACTCATAAATACGAAATACGTAAAATTGATCACCTTACCTTCGTACAACAGATTATTTAAAAACGCTATATTTGATTTACCAATACAGTAGGAAGAAAAAAAAAAGGAAAAAGATTAAAGTGATCACTCAAATCAGGCAATGACTCTCAAGACATTAGCTCTGTAAATCCCGAAAGTTTCATGTTTCCTTTTTGAAATGTTTCCCAGTTCTGTTTTGATAGATAATCAAAAGTTTTATCAGTAACATAATTGATTATCTTTTATAATATTTGATAATTTCATCTATGTGTTGGGCCTTTATTGTTCAGCCAAATCGACCCTTTCGTAAAGTTTTGTGGTTTAGTTGAAATGGGATCGAACCTCGGACCCCAAGGAACGCTTCGGTTAGCTAAATACCCGCTAATCCACAAACAGGCGAATTACGTCTTTGTGTAGCGGCACGGAAACCCCCGGTCGTGCGCGTGTGCTCGACTCTGAGGGATTATACACTTGCGCCATAGGATTATTATTTTAAACGTTGGTATGCAGGGGTCGACAACGTCATCGTACCACTACCCGCACACGACGGCGCATAGGGCACTGCTTTGGTACACCAAATGCAGCGTATCTGTTACATTTATTTATTTATTGGTTTGTACATACATTGTTACAAAAATGGCAAAAAAAACACGCGAAGCAAAGAGAAAAAAAGTAAAGTACAGTACGCGTTACGTAAGGTAAGGTAAATGTTAAGTTATATAAAGGGTAAATGGTGAGCAGGAGGATAAAAAGTACCTATACCCTTTTAAACCTGTAAATTGTTTGAATGATTAAAAATTCTGCCTGTTTTAATAAATAAACATCTCCTATTTTTTTTACATTTCTTTTTAAGTTTTGTAGTTGTTTTTTATTATGATTATTATTTACTTACATTGATGTTTCATTTTTTTATTATTAAAGGCACATTTCGTAATTTATATCTATGCTTCGATTTTCATTTTTATTGGTATGTTTTCTAATTTTTATTAATATTTTATTTTAATGGATAAACACAAGAATTTTCTAGATAGTCAGGACCCGAAATAAAGTACCTCTGTACATTATACAACTGTAAAATAAATCACCCTCACACTTCCAATGCCAGTTCAGATTCAGTTTAAGGTGTTATGCAGTATTACAAATAATTTTAAAAAAAATAAAAACATAATATTACACCAATACGATCATCAGGAATCGAATCTGGGACTTCAAGCGTAGTGGGAAAACGCGTCAACCACACAATAAGAAAAATTTTATCTCTTAAACTCTTATCGGCACTTAGCGGTGATTAGGGCATTGGGTTGGTTCACCAATTGCAGAATATCCCGATCGTTTTTTGGCAGTGATGTACGTTAAGGTAAGTTGGCCAGCCTGCGTTTCCTATCAATTTATTTACTTATGACAAAATACAAGGTTTTTAAACATTACTTTACATATTTTATTTGTACGAAATATTCCCAATCAGCGAAGCTGCTGGTATGAGGGGATATTATATATAATAACACACTAGTTTAAATAAAAACGTGGATAAAATAACATCACATCACTCGTTACACGGGCTGTGAGAACTGTTTTATTTAGGTGTTTTTAAGTACGTATATGTTTTGTATATTTTTCAGGTCATTAGAAAGTGAATTGTAAAAATTTATTGCTGTATACAAAAAACTGTTTCTTTTTCTGTTGGTCCTAGGTTGTTCGCAAGTTAAATTATTTGATGATCTTGTATTTATTTTATGTATGTTGTAGTTAAAATTCAATGTAATATTTGTTTTTATTTTTTTCTTACATAATGTGTCAACGATGTCGATAATCAAACCAGAGATCTTTTAAATCGTAGCTGAACGCGCTTACCACTGGAACATTGGGCGAAGTGTCAGCGCGTTTGCCTAATTATATTGAGAGGACTGTGTTCGATTCCCGACATGTTTGACATGAAATATTTATTTCAACAGGTTTTTAAGTATTAAAATATATTCATGTAACAACAATTATCAAGACACGCTGTTGTTTGTGTACCAAATCAATGATATACGCACCCCTACTTCAAGGGTACCATAAGTGAAAAAACTATGGCTATGTCCCAAACTGCTATAACTGGAAAGTTTATTAAAACCACATACGAGTCCATAATGGCACTCTGACGTGATATTTATTTATGGTCATAACATATCATCCCAATAAGTCTTCTGAACACATCCTGTGGTCTTGTCCCTTTCCCCCTCTCTATGATTACCGAATGGAGCTTCTCGCTACTATCCGTGGCCCTGTTATAGGTCCTGTCAGATATACAGATCTGGTGGCTTCCAAAAATAATTTCAAGGCTTTTAAAAAGTTTTTATAATCATTTCGGCGAATTGATCATGTCCAATCAGTTTAATCCCAGTCAGTGAAGAACTCACTTCCAAAATCTTTTTCTTAATCCAATGATGTGTATATTATGTACTTCTGGTAAACTTTCTTTCAGCACAAAGATGCCATGGCTATTAGAATATAGAGAGCTCTTCAGGCAGCTTTTCTAGTTTGGCAAAGAGCAACTTTTCCGCGTATGTGGGCACCGCCAAGGAGACTTATGTCCTCTTAAGTGTCAAAATCAACAATTAAAGATACTTTTTAATTAATAATTGTTGTTATTGATCATATACTATAGTATATTTATATTGAGTGCATTAAGTGCAATCTATTGTCAAAATATGCCAAAACTACAAACTAAAAACTGTTTCTCTTTCAATGGTTTCGTCAATAAAGGATCTTGGCATTACTTTGGATATTTAACTCTCCTATCGTGAACACATTGATAATATTGTAAACAAATCTCCCAAACTTCTCAGTTTTAACAATAGAATGACGACGGACTTTAAAAATATTAATATTATCAAAACGCTTTGTTGATCACTAGTTTGACCCCATCTAAAATACGCTTCTCCTATTTGGTCACCATTCTACAGGACTCACATTTACCTTATCGAGTCTGTTCAACACCGTTTTCTAAGAAAAGTGGCATGGTTGCTCGGATTGCAAAGGGGTAATTATTCCTTTTTTGAAATAGAGCAATATCTTAATCTGTCATCATTGGAGAACCGTAGAACTGAGATGGACCCTATATGCGTTTTTGAAATACTTAATGCTATAAGTGATGTCCATTTCTGTAGTAACCAATTTCTTTTCATGTTCCCAACCATGTCACCTGAAGTCAAAATCTGTTATTTATTAAACTTTTTAAGGGCAACTTTTGTTTTTTGCCCCAATGTCCAGAATGTGTAGATTAGTCAATTCGTCACACGAATTTTTTGGGATAGATCATAGAAGTTGAATTGGGATGGTTTAGCTCGAAGTCTTATTATTTATTTTATTAACATAAACGGCAAATCTGCCTTTTACAAACATTTATAATACAAACATATTACGTTTAATATATATATTTTTTTGAAACATAAATTTCCTTATTCCCAAGATTTATTTTTTTAAAATTAAACCTAAAAATTATACAAGATTTATATTTAAAAAAAAAACCTAAAAATTATACAGCGTATTCAGTAGAAAATTTTAATAATAAAACATTCTACAGTAATACAACAAGAAAATCATAATTACTGTTTCATACAGCTGGGCAAAGTAAACAAAAAACTGTATATTTTATGAAATGCATGAATAAATAAATATAAGTACCATTCACCATCTTTAAAAAAATTCAAAAGGTTTGTTCTATAGGAACAATACCCTACACTAAATATATCAGATACGTGGGAATAACTATTGCCGAGTTCATGAAGTCGATTTAATACGGCATTACAAGTATACACTATACACTGTCCGTGAATTGTTGCTACAAAACGGTGGCACCTGTATAGTCATTCTTCCAGGCACCCTGAAGTTGATGAGAGATAATAGTTCAGGGCAATCCCATATTGAATTTACAAATTTTAATAAATTGTGTCTTTCGTTTTTATGAATATATTGGATACCATTATTTTACTGTCCTTTTTTGTCTTTGCTACATAGTTTTATGTTCTTTTTGTTCAGTTTCTTGTATTTATGTTTCATCGTGTAACTGTTGTAATTTGCTTAGGCCGTATATATAATAAATAAATAAAAATCAATATCTTCATAATATTTTTTCACAGTTTGACACATTTGAGTTTTGGCACTTTAGACGATGCGATATATTTTTGTCAAAAATAAAATAAAAGATATTTTATTGGTTTCCTGCACTAAACTTTCTATCGGTAATTATTCAAAGAACGTAAAATAACATAAATTCAAATCAGTTCCGCGTGTATTCCTAATGATCAAAAAACCATCCATTGGGCGAATTAAAATATTATTAAACACAGGTAAATCGTAATCACGATAGACACGTGTCATGCTCCAATTACCGAGTGCACGTAGCTCTCCCTACCCAGCGGGGTACGTAGCCACCCCACGCGGGAGGTTCGGGGTTCGATCCCGGGACGGGCGAAGGGCACGTGGCCCTGCGTGCATCCTTTGTCACATAACTCGAAGGATAATAGCGGACACTTCATTAGTTGCTTGTTATTTGTTATTTTTTTGTATTTTTTTTCGATTGTTAAATTTAATGCGGTGAACAACGGGCGCGGGCGTGTGATCAGACACATTTAAACCTTTTCTTTTTAAAAAAATTACAACAGAGATGGAGAACATTTTAGAGAATGAAATCTGAAAGTCTAGGTATTTACAGATCTAATGACCTGTCATTGGCTGGTTTAAGTGGATTATATTTTTATTCATGAATGTTGTGGCCTCGTGGTGTCGAGTTCAGCGCGTTTGCCTAGCATACAAGAGGTCTTGGATTCAATTATCAACATGGTTGACATGAAATATTTATTGAAAAGGGTGTTTTTCACTAGAATATTTCATAGTCCCTGGACTGGCACCTGAAGCGTAAGACTGATCATCTTACCTTTATGCAATAAAAATTATCTAGATACACTTCGATTGGTGTACTAATGCAGTGCCCTCTGCACCATTGGGTGGGAAAAGGAAATTCTGATGATGAATAAATGTTTGTTAGTAGATATTACTTATTATTATTTTTATTAATTTTAAATTGTTTTATTTTAAACGCCCTGGCGGGCTTTTACATATTAAAAAATATTCATGAGTAGGTTTACAATCTACAAAGTGTTAAACTATACTAAATAAATGACCCGAAAATTCAAATTGAAATTAAATTATACACATTCCTTATTCTTTAATATGTACAAATTCGTGTACTTTTATTTAAATTTATTTGTGCAAGCCTTATCTCCCCGTTAAAAAACAGCGGCTATTTTCAATTAATTAGGTTTTTTCACTATTCGTTTTTTGCTATATATTTTGTTTTTTGTACAAATTTTCAACCAACTATTCTTTTGACCAGTCTGTTTTTCGGTTGGCTGAAAGATTTTAGCAACGAGTATGCCAAAATACTCATTATTTGTACTTAAACATTAAAATAAACAAATATAAATTAATAAATGAAACCACAAAAACAATAATGGTACTCGAAAACCAAATGGCTAAATGACCCAAAAAAAATCTATCATTAATAAAAGGTTTTCTATAAATTTCCAGTCCTTCTCAAAATTCATCAAAAACTTGATAATGAACTTAATTTTTAGATTGGGTTTATTTTGGTCGGGTACTTTGTGAGCAGTCCAAATCTTAAAAGACACGCTCAAAAATAGCGGTAACAAAAGACTCCAAAAAGGGTTCTTAAAAATAATCGGGTTGTGTTCCGTGGCTAGTGTTGCGGACTCACTGATCCGATATCCCAGGTTCGAACCCGGCTCTACCGCAAATTCCCGTTTTCTCATACTCGTTGAAAATGGCCCGAAAAACGTTTTATTCAGGTATCGCAAATATTTATTTAAAAAAAATAAAAGGCAATTTAAAGAAAACAAAACCGTATTTTCTTGGAATACACCTAAATAACATATGGTTATCATTGCATTTTAGTACAAGTGGAAAAACCAAACACTTGTTATAATGTTTAAAAATAAATCAGATGTTTAATTAGCACTTGGGTAGCATTAAAGTGGCATCTAATTTATTTGCTGAATTGGTACACTTACGTAAAATGTTCAATACAATATATACATTTTTGGTCCTAGAAAATATGACCATATTTCTGATTATCGGAGGCAACTGAAATGGCCCAAAATTAGACATCGGGGACTATAACTCCCTCTCACTTCTGTTCAATGTACTTCATAGTCCTAATGCTCCTATAAGCCTGCGTGAAAAATTTCAACGCTTTTCAGTTCATGGTTTACCTCTTTGCTCTAATTCTCAAGGCACTCTCTTAATACCCGTCCACAATTCTTCTTTCTTCTCTAACTCATATAGTGTTCATGCGACTCGACTGAGTAATCATCTCCCATCCACCATTAAAGATGTTACTAAGGTATCTCTGTTTAAATCACGTCTGAAGAAACATCTCCTTTCTCTTCCTTAATTTTTCTTCCTTTCCTCTTTCCTCTTTTTTCCTTTTTCCCATTGAGTAATAGTTTTGATTTAAGGTAATTTATAAACAAATAATTTATTTCTGTTTTTATAAATCTTTATTTTCTATTAAATATGTTTTATAACTTGAATTATAAAAATAAAAGAAATTGCCATTTGGCAATAAGCCTGCCAATGTACAAAAAACATTATGTTCAAAAAGTTAAATAAATAAATATAAATTAAGTCATGTATATAATCATAAATTTTTAGAATAATTTGTGACGTAGTTTATTTTTAATTTTATTTATTTATTTATTATCATATTATATTACCTACACAAAATTATAATTTATACAAAGTTGCTTTGACTGTTTAACTAATACTTATTGATAACTGTCTTAGGATAGTCAAAAAAATATAAATTACAGTAATCAATATATAGAAACAGTTATGAAGATAGAGAACAAAGTGAAAAACAAAGTAAAAAATAGAGTAAAAACATGGTAAAAAATCCGCAATATATTTCTAACCAATAAAAATTTTAGTATGGTAAAAAAACTATAATAAATGTGCAAATATTGTTAGCCCTGTGTACCAATCAGTGCCCTCGACACCATCTTATGGGTAAGAATATTTAAGTAAAGTCATTTGTTGGGATTTCCGCCTATTCTCCATTTTATCACAAAATGTTTTTCCCGCGCATATAGAACCAGTAAATATCACTTCGGCGGGAAATAGTTCCCGCAAATTTGATAAAAATGTCACCGCTCACATTGTGGCGACATCTATGGAGCTCGGGAATATTTATGTGTACAGAAAAACGAGTACCTACACCGCTCTTAATGTATTTAGTTAGGATATAAATTCTAATCATCTTGCCCCGTTTTAAATGGATTTATTTTGAAATTTATTACAGGAGACGCCATCTTGATTTACGCTGTATTTTAAAATATTCTTTGGGATTTTTCCTAAACTAAAAAAGATGTTTGATAAATTCAAACGTCAACAAAGCAACAATAACCTCTATCTTATCCACGTTTGTTGGTGCATGGGGCGCTGAATTGATACACAAATTGCAGGGAAGGATTATTATAAAGATTTGAAAATATATATATATTCTTTTAAGAATTCATGTTAAACAATTAGGGAGTTGAATAGCCACAATTAAAAAATAATTATTTAAACATACTCAAAAAAAATTAAGTTAAAACTAACTAGGCCGCGATTACAAACGCAATCTTCATCTAGACATATCGAGACAGTATGAAGTAAAATTTATATTTATGAATGAAAACGTGTCTATTTGTACAAAGATTCAAAGTGTCTTCGTCGGTATCCTATGATTAAACATGTTTAGAAAAAAAAGTGTATGAATATTCTAATTTTTATACAGAAAACTTAATTTTACTTTGAAGATAAATGTTAATTTTTCATTATAATACTGGTCTAGAGAAAATTATATAATTTAAATGTCTTTTCTGGCGTTTCTTAAAGTAATTTTGTAGAAGTTCACTTCTATAATAATCTACACATCGCACTTTTTATAATTTATTATAATTTTGAATGGAGATATTATGTAGATTATTTATGAGACACTTTTAACAATTGTTAATATGTTGTGCCAAAAGAGTACTTTGTACTAAAATAAATTAAAGCGGTTTTAGCTCTTTTACTTAACCTTTAAAAAATATATAAACAGACAGAAGAATTGTATACGTTCGAACGTAGGTAGTTTAGGTATTATTACGCTGCTTTTAAAGCGATCAAAGAAACGATAACAAATCTTTTCCTAATACGTTTATACATTATTGTATTCCGATATATTTACTATCAGCTATCAATTTCGATTGTCGTTGGTCACGCCCCCAAACAGAGGCATTAATATCAATTAAATTGAATAGGGGTTGCTAAACCTACAAACCTTATAAGATTATATGTAGATGGATTTATATTATGGATACATGTCATCAATAATTCATTAATTTATTGGGCTTCTCAAGCAATAAACAATACATGATATATTGCGATAAAAAATACGTTCTATAAAATCTTTGTTTACGAAAGCCTTTTTGGACTGGTATTAAATATATACATGTAAGTTCATTGATTGAACTTAACATGAATTCGTTTTTCAAAACTCGTTAAAAATGGCCCCAAAATTGAAATATTTGGGTAAATCGTAACAACCCAAGTATGTATATATATTTTTTTGACAAAAGCATTTTTTTCATCACAATAGGGAAATATCACATACTACGAATACCGGTAAAAATATGTGAAATGGATTTAGGAAAATGATTTGTGTTTTCTAAATCAATATGGATATTGTGGAAAAATGTTATCATACATAACTTCAAAAATAAATTAGAAAAAAAAAATGTCACAACAAAAACGCGACATGTTTGACCTTGATAATTGTGACGTCAAAATTCATGACGAAGTTCTATTAAAATTTTAACGATCACAAACAAAGTTTAAAATTCACATGAATTGTAATGTATTTGAGGCGTGGGCAATGCAATAACCGTTTTCGCGGGAATTATAAAATTATCGATTAAAAAATATTCGTAGTAAAAAAATATTTTTTACTCGACAGAATTTCATAGACCATTAGACTGTTAAAAAACCTGGTATTTCCCTACTGACTGCATATTTTTGCGTAGGAATGCGAATGAAGGTACTGAAGGCAATTGCCCACGAATTGAAATGTAATTTTCTCGCCCCTGTAACGTGTCTATTTAATTACACATACGTAATTGAGGTACACTTGTGTTCACAATATCCGATAATTAAAAATTTAACAACAATTGCATCAAAGCGTTCCAAATGTTACTTTTAATTAAATTATGACTCGAAATTAAATCACCCTCATTTCGAAAACGAATTAATTATTCCAGAACACATAAATTTGAATTTTATTCAGATTCGTTAATTAGGGAAAGCGAAAAATAATTAAAACACAAATAAATGAACCACGGGTCCGGCCAGGGTGGCACTCGAATGTTTAAACGCAAAATAAATTTATTATGTAACACTTAAAAATTTCATTTCAACCCGTTCGTTGATTAATGAAATTTTAATGATTCAAACATGTACACGTTATTGGCTGCTAAAATAATTGAACACTGATTGGTTGATAAAATGCTTTGAAACAATTAATAAAAATCATTATTCTCGTCATCCCTTTTTCGTATTTCAGTGGAAAGATGGCTGATATGTCACTTTTTATAAATTTTGAAGGCGAGCCATTTTAAAGTCAGATGGGCTCTAAAAAATTAGGATTTTAGTTTACAAGCCTAATTCTTCTGTCAGTAGAAGGCATTTTATATTTGTTTCTACGGATTTTTTTTCACCATTGCGTGTTTACCCAAAACGCTTAAAGATCGAAGACAGACGCAAAAATTTATTTTATCTTTTAAGATATGTTTGCCATTTCATATTTAGTCATCTAGAACAAAGACGGCAAAACAAGATATGTTGGACATATCATATTTAGCCATCTTTCAACAGACATGACCATAGAGTTAAGAATAGTCCAGAAGGAGCGTAGAATCATATTTGAATACATCGGACTGTGTCCAATAATTCCCCCACTTAGACACACTTTCGCCGCGCGCATACGTTAAGTCGCCGGGTAATGTTGCTAGATGGGAAAAAAAATAATCATAACACAAATGTAAGGTAAAAAAAAAGCAATCTGTTAATTTCTCTAAAATTTTATTGTGCACGCGGAAACATTGATTGACACAATAGGTTAGATAAATAAAAGGTCATTTAATAAGATTAATTGAATTTATGAACTTTAAACTTAAAATATAATACAATTTTATTTGAAACAAAACGGATATTTTTATATCATGCTAAATAATATTTGATGTTTTAAAGATAATGTCGTTCAAATGTCCCCCATGGCGTTGTTTAATCTGAGGTCTAATTTTCATTAGTTATTTTATTAAATGAGCAAAGTAGGGTAAAAAAAAATCTGCCCTGGCAACACTAACGAAATTTCCATTTTGTTTCTTTGACAATCTGACAGATGGAAAAATAATTCAATGTTTAAGTAATTCATTTACTACTTCAACATTCGTTTGTTAATTACACATGAAATGTGATGCCATCCTGTTTTTTTAAGATCCTAGCAGTATTTCTACACTTTAAAATGACACAACACGGCATAGTTGAATTCAAATCAGGAGTTGCGTACTGAGTGACGTCTACAAAGAAACTAATGGGGCAAAACGTAAACCTACTCGTTTATGAGTAGTTGAGTCGCCTTCTGTTTGATGTGCATATGCAGTTTCTGGACTATTCTGAATTCTATTTACATGACATTCCTTCTTTGGAAAATAAAGGATGACGAAACAAGATATTGACGCGAGAAAGGCTATTTACTTTAAGCGAAATTTCGCAAACTTTACAGGAGAGTCATTTAAAAACTTGAAAAAAATATATCTCATAAATTATTCCTCTATTCAAAACATTGTCTATAGAGGGGTAAATCATATTTTAATGAGTATTCACCTATTTCCCGTGTCGTTTAATGTAATTAGTTCTGTCGTTATTAAAACTGCATGTCGCTTGAAGTAAATAGCCTTTTCAGCGTCGATATGTTTGGCATATCATATTTTGCCATCTAAAACAAAGACGGCAAAATAAGACTTATCATGAATTGTCAGCCGTCGTCATAGTACGTCACGTCTGTTATTAAGTCACATATTTCAGTTTGCCATCATTAGAAAAAAAAATATGGAAATAAAAATACGTATTATCAAGTGACACGACTAATATTATCTGGCCATATTAAACGAAGGCTTACCATATTTTGCCGAGATGAATCTGGCAATACTTTATTTTTCATCTTATTTCATTTATTATTTATTATCATATCATTTGTATAAAATTATAAATTTATACAAAGTTGACTGTTTTACTAAGCGTATTTACCTCGTTCTAAGACAGTAAAAAAAATAAAAGCCGTAATCAATACATATAAAAAATAAATAAAGGTAGTAGACACAGTGAAAACATAGTGAAAAACATCGTAAAATACATAGCAAAAAAACACAGTAAAAAATGTAGTGAAAGACATGGTAAAAAAAAGGTGTGTATACCAAAAAACATATTAATAATTTAATTATTTGTAACCTTATTTTGTAAGTAGTCTTCACATACATTGTGTTATTTATTTCAATTATTACCATTACTTTTAAATTAACTCTTAAAATACTGTAGTAAACAATTCCTTTGCGCGTGGTGACGTAAGATCTTGTTACCTCAAGCAAAATACGAATATTCAAAAGTTCGGACATTTGAAAAAAAATACGGGAACATACTGTTAAATAATTTATTTTCCATTATTAATAAGAATAAACATATAATTTAGCCCTGTCATAGCAAAATAAATTGTAAATTATTGGTACGCTGGTCCTCTTTTACACGCGTGCATCCCCCATCACTGTCAATAACCGACTGAATATATATGAATATACTCGTCGCACTCCGAGTTGGTACTTGATTACAACACTAGGTTTACTAGTATGGAAGGGCTAGCTGTTCCTAGATATTGCAATAAATATGACAAAAGGACACTGCAATACAGTATACCCAAAATATTTAACATGTTACCAAACAATATTAAAAATTATGAGTTAAATACAGGAGTGAGACGTTTGCTCAAATTATGGTTATTAGAAAAAAAAAATTGTATTAGTGAGAGTTTTTAATTTTTCATAATGTAATATGTAATGTTTTTCAAGTAAAATTATTGTTTATGTAGGTTAAGTGTAAATAATCGATGAAATTTATAAGAATCTGCTGACGAGTTGTATGTATGCAACTCAGCACGACTTTAATTTCAGACTGTTTTGTAAATATTTTTGAAAAAAAATAAAACCCATTTCACAATTTCACACAGACACCGGCCGCAGAACAGCGTCTTTGTCTTCCTTGCTAAGAGTTCTATTTCGTGCTCTCTTTTACAGATTCATTGCTGTATTGGCGTCACATTCATTCTCCGCGTAGCAAGAATAAATATTTTTAACATTAAAATCCAACAGTTTACTTTCCGAATCCGGTGTAAAAATGTCCATTTTAAGATTGAAAAAAAAACAACTTCATCAATTGAATTAATATGATAAATATATATTGAGTCTTGTATCGTATGTGAACTAGTGACATCGCAGCCACACAAGACTTAATGAAAATCGTAAACAGAACTATGCGACTGCTTTCTTTTGTCGCGTTATAATAATGTAGATTTAATGAATTGTTATGAATCGTGACTATGTCGCTATAAATCATAATTCCGTCTAATATGACTATTCACGCGATAGGAACGCGGGATCGTCCTTATGATGCCTCCCTCACAATGTATGGAGTAGGGGAGGGGGTAATTTGATTAATTTACATAAACAAATAATCTCGCTCGGTTAATTCTTGCTGGTGACGTCACGCGATTATCGTAACAATGTGAATATAAACTGTGATTTAATAAAAATATTTGCATTCTGTAGGGCTAAATTACACCCCTATATTATATGTAAACGTTTCGTTTTTACACTGGTTTATCTGTTGTGTTATTCCATTTTCTTTATTTCATTGACGTTCAACAACTTTATGCAAAAACTTTGTTACTATACGCACGTAAACATTTTTCTCTACCTTCCGTTACAAATACAAGAGTTACTAGATACTCCACCCTGATGCTACAAAAAAATAAAAAAATAAATACAACCTTCGGTCAAAGAGGATTGACCTACTACTCAGTTAAAGTGTACAATGTACTTCCATTATCCATAATGACAATTAGTAAGTTCTCAAAATATAAAATTGCTATTAAGAAATGGATAGTGTAGGTAGGTTGCGTACGGATCGATGAGTGGATCAAGCCAAATATGTAAAATGTATGCACTGTTTATGAATTGTATTAATTAGTCTATAAATTGGTTGTGTTTTATATGAATATTTTAGTTTTTTATTGTTTATTATGTTAATTATGATTAGGTTAATTGGTTTAATTACGTTATTTTAATTGTTGTTATTTTGTTAACTTTGTTAAATAGCTAATCTTAGGCATGTTTCACATTTTGTAAAATGTTTCCCTCGGCATGTGACACCAGGGAAGGAACACTATTCTGTATAAAAAAAAGAATAAAAACAATATAAAAGTATAAATAAATAAATACACTTTACAAGAATATTTCAAGGCATACATAACACAAAAAAAAAAATACTTAAATTTAAACATACAAAGATGGTAAAATAAAAATACACAGCAATTAAAGAAAAAAGATGCTATCCGCTCTGAACTTTTTTTCACTAATATAGATGTCGATATCCAAAGAGATACAGTTGAGTAAAGAATTTAAGGATTCATCATCATCATCATTCCTTTTCCACATATAATGGTCCATATAACACTGCATTGGTACACCAAACACAGCGTATATTGATCAACTTTGTTACATCAAGGTAAGATGATCAATCTTACGCTTCAGGCGCCAGTACAGGGACTATGAAATATTCCAGTGTGAAAACACCCTTTTAAATATATATGTCATATCAACCATGTCGGGAATCGAATCCGAGCCTCTTGAATGGTAGGCAAACACGCTGACCATTACACCACGAGGCCGACTAGAGAAATATAAATCAATAAAACGCAATAAAATAGTCAGGGAAAAATGTCTTAATGATAAGTGTATACAAAACGAATTATGTAATTTAGCTATAATACAATGGGAGGGTTTATATGTTAGTTATATTAAATGAAAAAATGTAAGTAAGCTTTACTTCATTAAATAAAACATAACCTTTTTTCATCTGTCAAATGCAATATCTCCTTCCCGTAGCGCTCGGCGCTGACATCTGTGGGGCGCGTCGCGAAGCTTCTAGAAAATTCTCCGCGAGACTCCCGCCAAATCCCAAGAAATATAATCACAAATCACAAACATATTAAATTATGAGCGTTTCCTAATGCCCTCGGACGGTTTGTTCATTCGATAATGCGTTTATCTAATAACAGTTCATGTCATGAAACTTTATTATTCTGTGTCATTTTTCCCTTGTTCCCGGTGTAATCTGATTAGTTTGCGAAACGAATTTTATGTCGTATGAGGGAAGTTCGTCTTTTAGAACGCTACACACATAACATTGAAACAGGGTTGCCAACAATATGGGGGTTCGTTGATTTTTTATTTATTTTTTGTTTTTTGATGTACCATCAAACTTATCCAAATAAAAAAATATTACGTTTTATCATCGCTATGATTTTTTAAAGTTTTGTTGTTTTGAAACTACGCCGCCCGTGACGTGAAGAGTTCTATTTATGTAATTTATATATATGTAAGGGCGGCCATATTACCTTAAGACGATTTCTTCCTACCTACCCAAACCGTTCAGTTTGAGAAAATAAGACGTATATAGACATATTCCAAGTAAATTAATGCAGAATCTTATAACTTTATATTTTAATACAAAATCTACACTATACTATGAAGAGGGATGGGAAGGAAAGAAGAAGGAGAAAGTTAAAAACTAAAATATATAGATGGTGATATTTCAATATTGATTGCAATGTAAATAAAGAAGGGAGCGTCTCTGACTCTAACAAAATAAGTCGGTGAATATTTCTGACGTTTAAAAAGAGAACGGAGTACCTGTCAAAACATACTAAACGTTGAAAAACATGTCTATCCGGAAACCGGAAATCTATTACAACAACGTCACAATTGATTGGTTATTGTTCACTTGACAACCTGAGACGTTTAAAAGTTCGTCATTTTTATTAAAACCATTGAAAACTAACCATGAGAAACTTTGCCAAAAAAATTATACTATAATTTTTACCGCTAGTAAGAAAATACTTTTTATATCCGATTTATCGTAGTACTGAACTTCCTCATTTAACATTTATTTATTTATTTTATTGGATAAACAAACAGTATGTACCTAAACAAATATTGACAATTTATTTGTATATTAGTTTAGGACACTCACTCATGCACACACCAAAAAAAATGTTTACACTTAATACAATAATTTAAATAATGTTAAATATAACAAATGTGAAAGCAAATGATAATGATATGTGTTATAATGTAGTATACCTACTGTGAACTGTTTTCAATTAAAAATCGAAATTTATAGATTGGTGTCTTTTTAATAGACATCAAAGGTAGGTATATTTTATTTTTATTTTCCTAAAACGAATAGGAAAATTATATCTCGTAAAAAGCGTGTATCTAATAATATGTCACTAATTCCCTATCCACACATAGGACACTGTTTTGCTACTACAAATACACAAATATTTTTAACAAATTGAGTAATTTTCTTTTATTCGTAAAAACCGTGTTAGAAAATTGGAAACATGTGGTAAAGTAGGATCCAAACCTCGGATATCCTGATCCGGAGTCCACGACACTATTCACGGGACCATAACCCGTCACATTAAAAAAAATATAATAGGGTCAAAGCACCAATAAATGACCGTTTAAGGTTCAGCTTGTAGTGAAATCCACATTAAACGTATAAATTTCATTATTTAAGCGTACAAAATAAAAGAAAACATAAAAAAACACATTCATTTTTCTCAGCACTTTTCCTTTTTTATTGAAATACGAGTATTACAATTATAATTAATATTACTCTATAAAAATAGCAGAATCACCAGTGAATGACCACTACTACCCCAGTAAAAATAATACTCAGATTTAGTTACATCATAACATTATAAAACACCCTAACACATTAGACGATGGATATATTTTAAGAATTGCATAAGAAATAGCATAAAATAAAACACTTACCACACCTTTATTTATAAAAACACTATCAATCTCAGAACAATAACGGGACGACGCACTATTACCTTTTGACAACTCACAGTTCAAAACTGATAGATTTGTTTCTTACCAAAAGATGTGTCCGCCTGCTGCTTTTGTCACAGTTTCTAGTGTTAAAAGTTTTTGGATTGGACATATGTAGCAATTCTTATTATATCGTGTTTTATTAACCAATGGTCATTTACTGGGGGGTGGTCATTAACTGGTGCTTTGACCCTACGATTGAGGTAACGTGGTCAATCTTACGCTTCGTTTGCCATTCCGGGGACAGTGAAATATCGCAGCGGAGTAATCTGGACTAGTTTTTTAGTTTTGATATCTAATTATAACTGGATGACATTCGTATATAAATACGAAAAACAATAAAAGCAACGATGATATCAAGAAAAGTTTTATTCCGAAAAACACTTATACAAATGCCAGAATTGTGTATTTTAAATAAGCATGATTATTAACTTAATTGAAAATCATACACAACCCTGATTAAAACACCCCACATTTGAATTTTGACTTTTACTGAGTGAGTTTGTTGAATGTTACGAGACATTAGCAAAATACCTATAACTAAAATATTTATTTAGTGTCTGCCTTTAACAACCCTTTCGTATACACAATTGCTTTACATTGAGAAAACGTTGGACAATATTTTGGGAGACTTTTTAAAATACGTATTTAAAGTGTTACAAAATAGCAGAGAATGATATTGTTAATAGATATACCAATAAAGTAGCTATTGCAAGATAAATTTCACCATATTTATAGCAACTGTATCAAACTTTTTACTTTTCTTGTTTATTTTTAGACTCGTGTTACATCACAGCAATACAAGAGTTAAATAGTTAATCCGTGTAAAGTTCATGGATTGGTTGAATTAATTAAATGATAAAAAGTACCTAAACCCTTTAGGTATAAATTATAATCAATTCTTTGCAATTAATTCATCGTTCGAAACCAGTCAATCAATTAACGGAATTAACACAACTACACAATTAAAATCAATATAGAAATAGTTTCACCACAACTCTTCGATAGAAATTTTATTTTGACAGCGTCTTATTAAAAAATTAAATAATTAAAACCGAAATTTCTGACAACTGAAAAAAAACATAATCGGTCAATTATCAAAGTACGATTTTTGATAGACAGTTTTATTGATTTAGGTTCAATACCTTATTAGAATAAAGGATTTTAGATACACAATGAGTCCTTTTATATACAACAATTATGAAGGCTTGTACAAGGAGATGTCTGTTAAATCCACAGTCCAATGGACTGAACTACCACTCGACTTGGACATAATTGACGTTCAAACTGAGACCCTTTTTCGTTTTTTTCTTTTGAACATAACTCAACAAAGAATGTTATCTTTTCATAAAAATACAAAGTGATACACGATGTATCAATTGTAATTACAAAATTATGATCATGCAATATTTTGATAGGCTTCTATAAATAGAAATTACATATTTTTATTTATGTTAGATTGCATGAGAAAGTGAGTATTTTTAATTAATTTGTATATAAACAGCATACATTGCTTATAACATGATATTATAAACCCTTATTTATGGAAGCGAAGCGTGAAATTAGAAAAAACAAGGATGAATATAAGGTGAATGCTGACAAAAAAAACAAATGTCTTATAAAACTTAGCCTAGTTATTAAAAATGAGCATTTTAAACAAACAGAAATTATAAAGTACTTGTGTTTGGTAGTAGATCACAAATCAGTATGGACAAAACATATCAAAGCAGGTATAAAAAAATTGGTTCAATTATCGGGGGAGTGAGAAGAACAGAAGTCTTTGATAAAATAACAAAATTAATGATCTACAATGCTTTCATACTTCCACACTTTGTATATGGATTAATGATAATATGGTCGTGGTATAGTAAACAAATGGAAAAATTACTAGAAATACAGATTTATGTAAAATAACAAAAATACAATTTCTGTGAAATAATTAACAAAGAAAAGGCAGATTTGATATTTTAGATGAAAAATAATAAAATGAAGACTAATATTACATTTAATTGAAATTATTATTTATTCATTTATTTTAAAGAAACAAACGGTCGACAATGATATAGTAACATAAAAAAAAATACAGTTTAAAGACAGACCAGAAAAGTTTTTAAATAGGAATCATACTTATTAAATTGTATTACAACAAAAGGGTGTGTTTATGTGTATTTTTATTCTCATACAAATTTTGTATGAGAGTACGTGTAGATATGTGTATTAGTGTAGGAGTAAGTGTTCAGGTGTGTGTTAGTGTGAGGGCATGTAAAATATATCTATAGATGAAAAACAAAGCATTATAGCTAGAGCAAGAACGATAGAGGAAAGAGTGTTGTGCATAGTTAGTGCTTCAAACTGGCAGATGGAACAAATACTTATTTCGTGTCACGCAAAAGGGGACACTAAGATTAATTTTGGAGAGTAGGTAAAAGAGTCTATTTTATTATTTATTAATTTATGTGAATAGCATAATTTAGATACAGTGCGTATATTTTTAAGGGTAAAAATCCGTTTTGTTTGGCAGATACATTAGATAATGTATACATTCAAGAAATACAAGAGCGTCACATAATTTAACTAACGAACAACCTAGAACTAACAGAAGAAGAAACTGCTTTGCGTATACAGCAATAAAGTTCTACAATTTACTTTATAATGCCTTAAAAAGTAATTAAATACAAAACACATACTAACTTACAAAACACCTAAAAAACTGTTCTTACAGCTCATGTGACGAGTTATATGTCACGTTATTTTATCGACTTTTAATAGTGTCATAAATATATTTTATCTTCTCTTATGAGCACTTTTCCTGATTGGGAATATTTTGTACAAATAATATATGTAATATGATGTAAAGTTGAATTTTATGTGAAGAGTAAAACGATGCATTTTTTCATAAACCAGAATGTTTTATTTTATTTCAATGTGTGATAAAAATATGTATGATGGCACAAATGTAGAGTAAATATACATAATGAAAGGCTGAGATCATTATCGAAAAACCAAGAAAGGAGTTCTGAGTTGGCTCGTACATTTAGACCGAATGGACAGCCCAAGAACGGCTCAAAAGATTAACAATGCAAGTGTCGATGGATGCATGGCATGACTTAATCCAACAAATGCTCGAAGATGGACATGTCAATGTCAGAATAATCGGCGGGCGTGCGTGAGAAGATGGAATGTAGAGGAAGCGAGATCTGCCTGCAATGACAGAGTGATATGGCGTTCTATCCTCTCTGCCTACCCTTACGGGAAAACGGCGGGATAGTGTGTTGTTGTTGATAACCATGAAATTAAAAAAACTATGATTAAAAAAATAAAATTGCGAAATACTTCTAAATTATTTAAAATTAAATTTTAGACAGCATAAAAAGTTACTCAATGACCAATTGCTTTGGAGACTCGTTTAATTTTTTAAAGGGTTTTCCAACTATTGTTGCTGTAGATATGACGTTTTTCGTATTCATTTTGCCCTGACATTGTTAATGTTTTAAAGTTTCTTAAACTATTCGAAAAATTACATCGTTAAGTAATAGTTTATAGTTTTATTACCGATTTTTTAACGGCCTTTTACTTAAATAAAAAAAAAAACTCTCTCAAGACTATTTAAGTACTTAAAAACCTGTTTAGTCCCACATAAAACAGCTGGTATTTTAAACCTGAAGAGGTTACATTGTACCTTTTACAATAGAAAAGAGAACGGTCTATGTTAACACCTTAAATGCCAATCAGTTATATAATATGGACCCGGATTATTTGTTGATATAGGATTCAAAATTGTCTGCTCAATAATTTTATATTAACTTTGGTCAAAAAGCGACATCATCTGCAATTATTTTGATATTTTTAAAAGTGGTCTATGTTTTAATTTATTATTATTTATTTTCTTGTATAAACAAGATTTTTAAATAAGTGTTTTGTTTTAATTGACATGATTCAGAGAAATATATTGACTAAGTGTGTATATAGTAGATAAAGTAATTGTTATTTTTTTTAACAAACTATGTTTATTATTATTATTAATTCTACAGGCTTAGGTAATATTAAAGGTTCATTCTACACTACAGAAAATGTAAATGCTTTTCAGCCGTTCTTTTATTGTCCATTCGCTCTACGTTTACATGTCCAAACCAACGCAGCCCTCCTTTCTTGATTTTGTTGATAATGTCTTATTTTTTATTTTTTATTTTTTATTTTTTTTTATTTATTCATGTAAAGACACATTTGTCCCAGCCATTCACGGCATTTGCGCACTGACCGAGGCGGTCCGAAACTGAAACTTATTTAAATTAGTTAAAAGTCAACAATGTTTTGAGTATGTCCAAATGTTTGCAGACAGGCTTGATTTTCTCCCTAGGGAGTTATATTTGTTACAACAGAGAGAGAAAACATTTTTAAGAAGGATATATGGAAGTCTGGGTATTTACAGGGCTTATGATCTGTTATTGGCTGGTTTACAACATAGGTAAATGCCTAGACTTTCATATACATCATCATCATTCCCTTTTCGCACCTAATGGTGCATATGATACTGCATTGGTACACCAATAGCAGCGTATCTTGATAAAAAAAATTGTTACATGAAGGTAAGATGAGCATTCTTACGCTTCAGGTACCTGTCAGAAAACAGCCTTTTAATGAAATATTTCATATCAACTATGTCGGCAATCGAACCCGAGACATCTTGCATGATAGGTTAACGCGCTGACTATTACACCACGAGGCCGATATTACATATTCTCGTTTTAAAAAATTTTCCCCTTTCCGTTGCAACAAATTAAATAAAAGATCACTTAAAAAGTGCAAATTTAGGCATTTTTATCGTTAAACCTCACGAATTAATTTAAATAATGTTAAGTAATATTTTATTTACACAATGAAATAAAAGACATACGTTTAGTGAGTAAATTTGTTTGTTTTTAGCGTTTCTTGGTTCATTGTTATGTTATACTTAAAATATATATGTAACATTTCTTACGCTATAGGAACTATTACTTATTAACTATAAAGGAATTACAAAAATATAAATATGAACAACTACTAAGTAAAGTCAACAAATCATATAATCACTCTAGTTTTTTTTTATGTTAGATAATGGCAATACAATAACTAATTATTATTGCATGGACAACAATCTAGTATCTCTAATTTTGGTAATTTTCCAGCCAAGCACAGCCAAACGTAAAACGATACGCCCCGACCGCAGGTTTCGGCCAATTTTCGAAAACGGCCGAAATTCGTTTCACTGACCGAAACTGCCCAAAACCGAAGCCGAAACTTCCTTCAGTCAGTCACTATCGATCGTACACCGATTTACCGCTCATTATCCCGAGAGCTCGCATTTCGACAGCATTAAGCCTACTTTTGTTTTTTGAATTCCATACTTCGCTTTTAAACATAAGGATAGACAGCATGACTCCACTGTGAACTGCTAATTTCGCCTCCTGCGACAAACATTTACTTGCGAAAATTTACTTAAGTGCACCGTTCACCGTGTTCTCGGCACATACCTCATTTCATAATGTAATATGTATATTTATTACATTTTCTATTTCAAAATTGAAAAAAAAATATCTAAAAATTTTAATCGTTTTTATACCGCCTTGAGAGGTCGCCATGTTGCTTCACCTGGGCGCCAAATGCCATCAAGTGTTGCCAGTTGTAGAGTGTGTCTAGGTAAAATACCCCTCCATTTGAAGGTAGAAGGGTAAATATGGCAACATTGAGAGGATAATTCAGCTCTCTTGACAGTCAACCTAAAGGACCATTCCAGACGAACCTTACAATTTCACACGGCACGGTAAAGTTACGCAGGGTAGATTTATTTTCATGGAATTATTATTTATTTATTTAATTAATTAAACGGCACGCAAACGCACTAAATAATTAACCATGAGATCGACCAATCTCCTCTCTATTTATTTTTGCAGGATTTTGACCCAATAGTAGCCACTAAATAAATAAAAATAATACGTTAAAAACCAATCCATACTATTTTCATCGTGTCGTGTGGATTAGTACGACCGGTGTGAAATCGGCCACCCAATACCTTCTTGAGAAAGGTGGGATAAGTGGCGCTTAGGAAAAATATATTTTCAGATACTTTAAAGCTAGTTTTAGGAGATAAATAAAATGGTTTTTGTTGTGGTTAAAAAATAAAAACAAAAATTGTTAATGAATCTAAATTGAAATAAATAGCATTAAGAGGAAACAAAAAGTTTGTTAATATTAATGTATGTTTGATAGGGAACATTAATAATCTTTTTTTTTTAATTTACAAGGTTTATGTTAAAGTCACAAATAAAGTAGCTATAAAATGGAACAGTGGTACGAATGTAGATATCTCAACAGAAACGGAAAATGAAAAAGCGCCTGAAAACAATTTTAATGAAACCAACTGGTCCAAAAAGAAGTTTAAAAATTGGAAAATTGTTTGTGAAATATGTGAAATAATTCAGTCAGATGAATCTCTTCACAACAATAAAGGTTTCAGCTCTTTAACTTCCCTAAAATCAACAAATGAAAGAATTGAAGAAATAGGGATGTACAAACGTAGGCAAAATTGTGAATGTTACACAGTGTGTAAAGTGGCCACTTAAACCAGCCAAAGACAGGTCATAAGCCCTGTAAATGCCTAGACTTCCATATTCCCTTACTTAAGGTATTCTCCATACCTATTGTAATTTGTTAACATTAACTTTGCGGTCAACCATTAAACTAAATGTTATTAAATATTTGTATATAGCCACTTACCGACTTTTCAATGTCTACCGGTTTCGAGTCCTGACGAAGAGACGGGTACGTCTCGAAACCGGTAGACATAGAAAAGTCGGCAAGTGGCTTTATACAAATATTTAATAACATTTAGATATTCTTTTGTTTTTTTTTTTTTGGTCATGTTTTGGATATAACGCTAAAAAAGATAAAACGCTCTAATGTAAAGTTGGAGAAAATCACTTGCTCCGTTGTTCTACGATCATGACGTTATGTCTTTACTGCTTTAAAGTAATTTATTAAATTTTTTAGTGTTTTTTTACCAATTCATATTTATTTGGAGAGAGTGTATTTTTTTCAATAAAATAATATAAAATTCCTTCGTTAAGTTTTCGCCTTAGTAGGTCATCTTCAGGACAGGTAAAGTGTACAACATTTTGAACATCAACATTAGTTTTTATTTTTAAACAGACAAGATATAATTACAATTAGTTTGCATTATACGAGTATTTTGTCTGCTCCCGATCAAAATTCTTACCTAATAATCTCATCTCCCAAAAACCTTGTAAAAAAATTTATATAAATTTTGAAAACGATGTAAAAAATTTACACATCCTGAAGATGCCTGCTTTGGCGAGAGCGCTTGTTGGTCAAACAAATTTTTCTAATGAATTTTATTGACATTTTCATTCTCATTTTCGCTATTAGTAATGCAGTGCTGTTGAAAGAATTTCGACTAAAATGGCGCAACAAAATAACAATTTGTGCTTAAACAGACCCAAAAAATAAAACTTTGAAAAACACTAATCAAAAAATAGAACAACCTTTTGTCTTTGGTTTTTCAATCAGTGCCTCTCCATTTTGATCTATGCTCTTTCTTTTTTCAAACCATTTTTCCTTTAGCGACATCTCGCGGCTGCATTGTAAACCGCATCCAATCGCGGCGCGGCTTTCAATAATTATTTTCCCGCCTCGCTCTCCCACATTTGCGCAAACAAAAAAGCTAACCAGAAAGAACGAGAGAAAAAGAAATGAAACAGATTGTGATCGCGGAATAAAAAAGCGGTAAATTATGATTTTCGAATTTCAAAATGCACAATGGCGTCCGTTCGGGCGGATGACAGGTGTCAGGCGCATCCGGCGGCGCGCGCAACAATGCCAGTGTTGCGAGCTTTAAGTTTATTAAGCGGGAAAATATGGAAAAGTAAATTGTACGAAGGCACCTATCCGAGCGGATCCTCGTCCCCGCTCGAGGTAGTACCTAATTGCTATATTAACTGGACAACTTAATAACAATCTTGCTCACTTGTTAGGCTGTTAAATGAATACCAAAAGTGGGCAGTGGCCGAAGGAGGCAGATAGGTAGGTGCCCTCATTCGAAATGCGTTTTTGAAAGTCATGTTGCCCCCTTCAACTTGTTAGGTTCGTTGAATTATTAACTTCAAATCATAATAAAACATACATACCTTCTTAGCATGTAACATAAACCATTATTTTTTGTTAAAACCTACAGATTTTTTAATAAAATTTATAATTTTAAAAACAATCACCAAAATACGTATACATTTTGTTCAATAATCGATTAATACGGCGTGTAAGTTAGGACGGAGTGGGTTTCATATATTAAATATTATTTCCCCATACGCATCCCTCCCACACAAGTTTATCATTTCGTATTCCGGGAATCTGAATCATGCCCTTCGTCCAGTGAGAGATATTTCAAATTCTTGGTTCGTTTGAACAAGTGTTTTTAAAAAGACAGCGGTTATTATTATAGGATTGTCATAGGGAATTTTATTGAGAAGGGTGAAATCCCACGCTCTTACAGATGTTGTAAGCCGTTAGAAACACAATAGCCATTATTAAATTGTGTGTTTTCTCACGGCATGTTTTTAAAAATATTATTTGGCGGATAATTGAAGAAAAATGGAAAAATTCCGATTAAAAAGATGGATTGTCAAGAGAATGGAAAAACTACCAATTTTTGCTTTCGCTATTTTTTACAGCGCCGCCATTTTTGTGAAAATCACCTTAAAGGCGCTGTGCAGTCAACATCTCAACACGTCTTGCGGCTATAGATAACGCAGTTAACAAATTATGAATTTATTGGTTACAAAATGAATTTAAAATATTTTATATAATTTATGTTGAATACAAATAGATGTACACGTTACATGATTATAAATAGAAACTATAAAAAATAAAAACAAATTTAAAAATAATAGTGCCTGCCATCCAATATTCACTTCAATAAACTTATAAAACGACGATGGTCTAAACCATATACATAATAAATATAATTTATATTAAAATAAAAGAAATATAAACAAAACAAGGAGATAGTGGGAAGGAAAATAAGGAAACTGATGAAATATATGAAAAAATATACTAAGCGTTTAAAGAAGAAATATCAAAACAGCTGGTAGCTACCAAAATAAAAAAGGGGGAATTTGTTTTTTAATTATATTGGTATTTTTTCTATTTTTTTTCTTTTATGCGGGAAACAAATAGTACGATTTTATAGTTTCCGAGTACAGAAAAATTAGACTTAATTCTAATGGACCAGCGAAGTTTCCATATTATATTACATCCCACGGTTATCGGTTAAATATTTTATTATTTCAAGTATAATAAAAATATTATAAGGGAATTACAAAAAAACTGAAAGTAGTTAAATGATTGAATTAAAATTAATTAAAACATTAAATTAAAAACATGCTTAAAGCTTTGTTTATCAACAAATATGTATAAGTGAAAGTAATATAAGAAATAAACAAACGTACTTAAAGTAACAGTTGGTATGCTAAAGTTTATCTTTATTTTTTTTGCTTATGTTAGTAGTCGGCATTACACAAAAAACATCGTTTTTTAGTTCGACAGCAGGGTTCTGTCTTTTGTTTGTTTGTTGAAAGCGAATTACAGTCGTCCTTATGAATGATATGCCGGCCATGTTTTAAATATATTGTAAGATAATTTCACATGTTTCATGAAGTTTGTCAATTAATTGTCAGTTTGAGATCCGTAGTTCATTAAAAATTAATTTTAAATTATTTGTAACTGACTATTGTCACATGCAGCTAAAAAGGGAGTCATGCGCTTGATCAGAGGGCGCTGTCAAAACGAGAGAAATAGTTCTCTTTCCACCCCGACAACTACCCGACAAATACGTGCGTTTAATCTAAAATATTTTTGATGATATTTCATCTAAGTAATCTTTATGGCGTTTGACCTACATGATATCAGGATAATTTTTAGCAAGAATAATAAATTTAAGCCAAGAAAATTTCAAAATATGCTAAACAACAAAAAACTGAATCGGGTTGTGGTCCTGTGGTAAGTGTTGTTAGACTTATAGATCAGAGGTCCAAGGTTCGAACCCCACTCTACTTCAAATTGATTTCTATTATCTAATAGTAAGTTATTTACAACTCGTTGAAAATGTTCTGTGGTAAATTATGAGAACGCTAATATTTATTTTTTAAAACTAATTTGAAAAAGTTTAAATATTTTTTTTAGTATGCTTAGAATACAACTTTTTTTTACATCCACGGAATCACTTTAGGCCTGAAAGATTTCAAATAAGGTTGTAAATTAAAATATCAGTTAAATTATCTTTAAAAAAAATCGATGCAATACATTTTGGCATAAACGTCTTAATTATACGACTCCAACTTCCTTTTTTCTATGTAACTACCCCTCAAAGTTTATCTCGGGTAATAGGAATAACCATATCGACCTTTACAAGTTGCTCCCAATTAGGACCTCCTTAGGACTCTTCGGGCCTCTTAAAGGCTTTGGGACACACAGCTGTTTCCCCAGAAGGGGCTCAAACATTATAACGAGTTGACTTGATAACAACCCTCATACTGCTAGTCACTATTCCTAAATAAATCAATAAGTACATATTAATAAATGCAACTTAAAATTAATTAGAAATAAAAGTCAATCCAAATCTCAAACTTATTTGTTAAATAGTCTACTTACTAAAATCCATTTCCACTATGGTGTTGAATATCTCAAAAATTGGTAGGATGAAATATCTCAAAAACGCACGCAAAAATCAATAAAAAATGTTAAAAATAGTATTCATTTTAAAATCGTAAATAATGACGTCACTCCTTATATCTACGTGTTGTATTTCCGGTTTCCGCTTTAAAGCCCCCGCACCTTGTAAGAAACGTTTTGACCATAGAATAAAAAGAGTATAATTTGTTTAATTTGATATTTCAACCAGATATTATGTCAACTTTCTAGGTCTTTCTAAATCGAAACGTTCGTAAAAACAACCATAACAAAGAAATGAGCAAATTACGATTAATTAAATGAAGTAATCAAAGCAATATTCCATAGATTCTTGTCAGGTCAGTGAAAGTAAGAACGCCAACCGTTTCATGACGTCACTACTGAAAAGTGAAACACTGATTACAGTCATTTGGCGCGGTATTTGATAAATGTCACTTTAAAAAATCATATCTTTGTAAATAACGCACAAAAAAAAACATTTTTGCCAAGTTAAATAGTACGTTAATAAAAGAAAAAAAAATGAAAACAGTGGAATTCCTCATTGACCCGATAACATCAATATCTTACTTTTTTTAAATTGTAGACGGTCTGCCTTCTGCATAACTACGTTCAATAAGAGTGTGGCATTTATGTCACACTGTGTTAAAATCCCCCAAAGTATTTTAAATTGTCATAGAAGCTTAAAATATGTTTAAACGTTTGTTATGTTCATTTAAACAAATCGCAAAAGCATTTTTTTCGATTTTTCAAAATTTCAAATACGCGTCCATGTTAGTTTCACGGCGAATGAATCTCAGAAAAGAAACTCTCTAGCAATCATCAGCAATCATCTGTTTCTGTTTATGAGAAAATACACTTTAATGGTGTGTATCTGCGGTGTAACGTTGATGTAAAATGAACTTTGGTGATTATTTTGGATTTTGTAAACAACGTAATGGTTTGTAACAGAACTATCACATGATGCTGTACAGGGTAAAATGAAATGTTATACTGGAAAACCACCTTTAAAACCAATGTTTCACGTCTACCCTGCAATTAATTAAACCTAGAACCTCAAGCATGGTAGGCGAATGCACCAATCACCATACTACGAGGCAAACTTAGATATCCCTACTCGATTTCATTTTTCATAACTGAGAGCAATGTAAGATAAAAGTTTTCTGTGTGAAAAATATAATATGTTTACATTTTTTTTCTAATCCTGTTCAATTACAGATTACCAATGGAGGTACTTTTTATTTTCATACAAATATTTACACTTTCGTTCATAAATAGCGAATTTATTTTATTCCGTCTCGATATGGACGATGAAGATAGCGTTCATAATCGCGGCCCAGACATCAATCCGAATAAACTCGTCGAGGATTTCAGTTTTATTTTGGAATACATTGTTATAAACAACTCCCCATAAAAAATAAGACAAAAGTTACGTCTGTAATAAGTTATTCCCTTCCTTAATTCACACCACTTCTACCACACTCACCCCCTCTCCAATCCACAGGTGACAAGCCCCACCTATAATTTTATGCTGTCCAATTATACAATTAATTGAATTAAGTGATCAAAGCAATTTTTATCCATTCAGAGCGGATTCACGGCCCCTCAAAGTGTAGAGGATTTTTTTTAACTGAAAATATTTAATTCATGTTACCTAAAACCCCTAACATTCGTAAACAATTATTTTTTTAAATAATAAATAGTTGAATGATTTGTTAAATATATACGTAACTTTGCTTTCGTCAATTTTTCATATTTATAAATGCCATAATTTTTGATTTTTTATTTACATTAGGAATTTCTGCCATTTACATAATGTGTTTTTAAAATAATGTTTATAAAACAATAAAGTAATAGGAGTTATAATTACAAACCTACATATGTTTTACTTTATGATTTAAACCATAACGATCTCAAATATAACTTAATTCTCCAATATAATATAATTTTACAAATTATAATTATTTTTACCCGATCTATTGAAGTTGCTTTATTTTTTTTGCCAAGAATGCATTCGTATTTTTTTTTTGTATTTGGGCAATGGGCAGAGATAAACAAAATATATCAAAATGTGAGAACCATTTTTTTTTTAAATGAATAACCCGCTTAGCCTCTACTTAGAGGCTAATCAGCAGGTGGGATAGACGGGATATGGAAGGAGGTAATGGAAAATACACTACGATACCCAGACCAATTAAGAAAAAAATCTTTCTTGGATTTTCTTCTTGCAACTGGCTCCCATTTGAATAAATATTTCACATCAACCGTGTCGGGAATCAAACCCGAGACCTCTTGCATAGTAAACAAACTAGCTGACCATTACACCGCGAGGCTGACATGAACTTACGTATACTTATTGCAAAATGCAGAGAAAAAAATACAATTTTAAAAAAAGATCCGAAAGTTGCTTAAAGTGAGCATCCAGTGTGTCAAATTGAAATATTTTCTGAAATTAAATATTGAATATCTTCTAAAAGTTTGATAATAGATGGTTGATAGAAAAACAGAATGTTGTATGCCTCGTTGAAAACTGTCCAGTCATTTGGTTTTTGTTCGACTGTTTGTGGGCGCATAACCAGCTGGTAATAATGAAATGAAAATTACAGTACTTAATTCAAATCAAATTGAGTTATCTTCTGATAGCCATGTCATTCTAGTTGCTATTTGTTCCTAATAATGTACGCTTACTCCCTCGGGTATATAATCAATTACGTTTAAACAAACAATGGAAGTTGGGTTCTTATATCGACACGAAAAATAACTAACGATCTTTCATTGGGATCGTACAAGTTGTGTATGTTATTTGACCGAAATTAGACTGAAATAAGCCCCAAATTGGCAGGAACCAACTGCCCTCATACTTATCGCATTATTGTAAGAAATGTGTTCGTAATATCGGCAGGCTTTTTTGTAATTATCTCGTTAAATCTCGACGTTAAAAGCTTATTATTAATATACACATCACCACATTTAATACTCGATTTGATTGTTTGTTTTATTCCAGGTTTATGAGTAACTAGCTGACCCGATAGACGTTGTCCTGTCCGAACGTTGGCTTGGATAAATACTTTTTATTGATAAGTAGGTACCTAGGTACTTGCTTGTGATTAAATTCCACAACTAAAATTAGTTAATATTCAAATTATATTAAATTTGAGTAGGTACTTGTTTATGATTGAATTCCAAAACATAAAATAAATATTTTTTGAAATATAGCATTCTTTTTGCAAACGTCAAACTCCGGTCGTCACACCAACAAAGGGATGTACTTATGTAGGAATATGATTTTTAAAAATGTATCGAATTTAATATTTTTTTAATGTTACCAAAAATCCAATAAAAAGAAATAAATGGGTAGAAATTATAAGGAATTTAAGGAAAGAATCTAATTGAGATCCACAAGAAACAAATGATGTTTGTAAACATTCAAAAACAAACTTTTTTTACACAAAAAAACAACATCTTTTTTTTGCAAATGCATTCTCCTCAAATGCAACCCTGGTAGATCGATGAATAACACATTTATGTTCCTAACTTCTTTTTTACATATTCGATTAAAGATTTTAATATCTACGAACACGCACAGCGCAAAGATCTATGTTTCTCTGAAAACCGCACGTAAACCGGGTAAGCCGTTTTGGAGGAGTACGGTGACATAACACATACAGAGGAATTATATATATATAAAGATGATCGTCTATGAAGTAAAACAAAAAAATTGCAACTTAGTAGTATTAAAAATGTTTTTAAATTTGTAATTTTGAATTCGTTCAAAAGCGGTCATTGCATTGGCCGCGCCCCTAATACGTCGCGATTCGTGTTAATTTTCAAATTTGTTCCTAACCGTTAAAATTTTTTTTTGAACATCGTTACGAATCTTGACATCAGAACTATCAATGCCAAACATGTCGCGTTTTTCTACTGACAATAAAAAAAAAGTTATATATAAAAACATTTCTCTACAATATTTATGTAAAGTCCATAGTCCATAGTCGATGACACACACGTGTTAAATTAGTTCACTTAAAATAGACTAATGACCGACGGTGCAATGTCATCATTTTCAATCGAATCCAATACATTCGTAAAATACAACTCTATGAGTATTTCACATGAAATCGGAGGGCATCGTTCTACAATACATTCACATCGTCCCTACCATGAAGAAATGAACTAAAAAGGAACGTCGTCTATAAAGAAACCACAGGACGCAGCGAACGTCATTCAGCTCGTTCAGTCAGCCCAACAAGATCAGTGCAGTTTGCTCAGCTCCAACATGTAATTCAAGTGCAGTTACTTCAACCCATCATCGCCGCTACGCTCGCGCTACACAACCAAGTGCTGTATCTTATTCGCCATGTAATAAATGCGCATTAAACAGCAACCTCGTGTCTTCTCTGTCAATCTCTAGCTGGGGTAGAAACTCCAACCAACCCTCAACAACCTATTCCTACAGTTATATTGATTATAGAAACACAATTAATATTTCTAAATCCTTTTCATATATTTTTATCGGTATTCGTCGTATGTGATATTTACCTATTATTTTTTATGCGCATTTTTTACATAAGCATCGTCAACTTACATCGACAACGAACTCCACCTTATCAAGGCAATCATAGTGAATAATTTAAGTGCGTCAATAGTCAATACTATAGGGAGGCTAAGGGCTTGTATTGATTCTGTAAAAGTGGCCATTATGAAACTCGATATTTTCGGAAAAGCGGAGAATAGTTCGAGTAAATAGCCAGCAAATGATACCGCACATCTGACCAACTTCACACGCCATATATCATAACTACTAACTGATTACTCACACTCGCTCACCAACAATTCAATTGATTAATAAATTAACTTAATAATGAATATAGCATTAACAATAGAATTAAGAATAGTCCAGAAGGAGCGTAGAATCATATTTGAATACATCGGACTGTATCCGAAAATTCCCCCACTTTCACCGCGCATGCGCGACGTCACCGCGTAATGTTGCCAGATCACGTAAAATATAATCTTAACACAAAAATATATTTTTTTTTTTTTTTAATGCAATTGATGAATTTCTCTAATTTTTTTTTGTACACGGAAACATAGATAAACACAACAGAGTAGATAAGTAAAGGGTTATTTAAGAAGACTTATTTAATTAATGAACTTAAAACTTTAAAAATAAAACCAATTTTATTTTACATAAAACAGATATTTTCATGTCATATTAAATAATATTTGATATTTTAAGGATAGTGTCGGAAAAATGTCCACCCGGGCGTTATTTAATACGAGAGGTACATTTTTCATTAGTTCTCTCATTTGATGACCAAAGTCGCATAAAAAATTTACTACCCTGGCAACACTAACGAAATGTTCATTTTGTTTTCTTTGACAATCTAACAAATGGAAAAAAAAAAATATTTAAAGGTATGCATTTGTTACATACATATGCATTTTCTACTTACGCGTGAAATGTGATCCCATCCTGTTTCTTTAAGATCCCAGCAGTATTTCTACACTTTGAAACGACATAACACGGCATAGTTGAATTCAAATCGGGATTTGCGTACTGAGCGACATCTACAATGAAACTAATGGATCAAAACGTAAAACCACTCCACTAAGAGTAGTTTGGTCGCCTTTTATTTGATGCGCGTATGCGGTTTCTGGACTATTCTTAATTCTATGGCATAAACGATTTTTTAACATCAATTAAAATTATGCGCTCTAATTTTTACCGCGTGAAAGAAAGTTTGTTTTATATCCAATTTTTCGTAGCATGAACTTCCTCATTACCTGCAGATTTCTCATTTATATAATTTGTGTTGGTTAAGGAGAAAAAGAAAGGAGAAACAGTAAGAGAATGAGTGCCGGGAACAGAGTGAACGGTGCACTTAAATCTTTTATAATAATTATGTCTTATTTATTTACTATTAATGGCATATTTTCTAATTTATTTTTATGATTCAATTTTTATTATTATTACTTGCATGTTTTCTAATTTATATTTATATTGATTTTTCTAATGTTTTTATTATTCTTTGAATTTATTAAGCATCATTTAATGATATTAATTTAAAAAAAAAACACATGAAAAAAATAAGGTCCTTCCTAAACACAGGAATTTCCTAGCTAGTCGGGACCTGAAACAAATAAACTCTGTACATTTTAAATCTGTGAAATACATAAATAAATAAAAAAAAATCAACCATGGCAAATATTTTTTTGTCGCAAGAGGCAACATTAGCAGTTCACAATGGAGTCCTAGTCCCGACCCTGATGTATGGGAGTGAAGTATGAACTTAGAAAAACAGGGGTTAAAGTAGGCTGAATGCTGTCGAAACGCTCTCTCAGGAAAACGTGAGGTAAAACAATGTCCGATAGATGCCCAAATGTTGAGATCTGAACCTTATGTAAGGCTGTAAAGCTCTGCGCCGGTTTGCGACGTATAGAGCGAATGGACAGCGAAAGAACGACTAAGAATATTCACAATGCGAATGTTGATGGACGCAAAAATAGAGGGAGATCGAGAAAGACATGGCATGACCAAATCCAACAAATACTTGAAGATGGACATGTCAAAAGTCGGAATACTCGGCGCGCGTGCATGAGAAGATGCATGAATGAAGAGGGGAAGCGAGATCTGTATGCAAAGATAGAGTGATGTGGCGTTCTATCTTCTCTGCCTACCCTTACGGGGAAACTGCGTAATGGTTTGTTTGTTTATTTTCTTACAGAAGGACAAAAAAAGTCATACAAAAAGGCTGCAATAAAATTGACGAACTTTATCGATAGATAGGCATATTAATTTTCCAACAACGGAAAACGTTTGTCTTCAATTTTCTATGGAGTGAAATTAAGTTGAAATTAACTGAAAGAAAAATAAAATATGGATGCATTTTTTTTTTTTAACATTTTCAATTATAGGTTACCGTAGAAGACGATTTAAATTTTCATACAAATGTACACGTTGTCGTACATAAATATGGATTTTACTTGATACTGTATTATTGACAACCCTGAAATTATGCGCAGCATTAGCATTTATGTTTCGGATAATTACCTTAGACAGCGTCAGCATAGACTGTCTCACATTCCAATATACAAGACAAACCTGCCAATGGTTATGCCTGTTTAAAAGGCTATCTCTATGTTGAATAATATTACTTTGGACGTTGACATTTTTCACGTCTCTGAGGGAGTTTTTCGTTACAAGATTCTCTTACTTTTTTAACATATTATTCTCTGGATATTATGTATACTTCTGTGTTATTTTTATATATAACTAATTTTACCTTATTATTCAAATTATTTCTATATGTATGAATTAAGATATTTTATTTTGTAATGCATATATAGGGTCATAGCACTAGTAAATGACCACCCCCTAGTAAATAACCATTGGTTAATAAAACACAATATAATAAGAATTGCTACATGTGTCCAGTCCAAAAACTTTTAACGCTAGAAACTGTGACAAAAGCAGTAGGCGGGCACATCTTTTGGTAAGAAACAAATCTATCAGTTTTGAACTGTGAGTTGTCAAAAGGTAATAGTGCGTCTTCCCGTTATTGTTCTGAGATTGATAGTGTTTTTATAAGTAAAGGTGTGGTAAGTGTTTTATTTGATGCTATTTTTTATGCAATTCTTTGAATATATCCATACTCTAATGTGTTTTATAACGTTGTGATGTAACTAAATCTAAGTATTATTTTTACTGGGGTAGTAGTGGTCACTCACAGGTAATTCCGCTATTTTTTCAGAGTAATATTAATTATAATTGTAATACTCGTGTTTCAATAAAAAAGTAAAAGTACTTAGAATAATTAATGCGTTTTTTATTGTTTTCTTTTATTTTATACCCTTAAATTATGATGTTTATACCTTAAATGTGGATTTCACTACAAGCTGAACCTTAAACGGTCATTCATTAGTGCTTTGACCCTACATGAATAAATACAATTGAAAATTGAAAATACCGTCTCGATATGTACCGATAAAGATAGCGTTTGTAATCGCCCCCCAGTTTCTATATCGACTAGCAACCAGGGGCGAACCGTGTATAGAAGCGATTATGCGCAGCTTACCATTATATTTGACTAACCATTATAATGTATTATTGTAACTTTATTTACAGAAAAACAAATAAATAATTTATATTTATTTTAAATCATTTCTAACGTTTATATTTTTATTCTAAATTTTAATAAAGCGCGCCCGGCGCCTGCGGTGAGCCAAGAAACTAGCCTATTATTTATTTTGAATGTATTAACCCCTGTGCGGGTTTTTTCTCTTAGATTAAACTTGCAGATTACACAAATTATTTGAAGATTCTTGATTTGGAAAACAGTATTTCAAACATTTTTTCTTAAGGACCATTTTTCTTTGAGATGGTGCTTTTGACATAAGACCATAATTACTTTCATGCGTCATATTGCAGGACATATAGCGCTCCGCGCGGTTGTTTTTGGCACTATTAATTATTAGAACAATGCGGCCAGTGGACATTTCAATTGAATACCTAATATCAACTGAATTCATAGTGGTATTTTTTATTTATTTTTTAATGAATTATATATATAATACTTTATCTATATAATATCACGAAGTTCCATCGTTTGAATTGATTTCGTGGATAAGAGTTGTTGTATCACACAGAACCACAGAAAAATATCAATTTATAGTATATATTACTTACATTATATTATGTACCTCCTATGTAGGTACAAATATATGATATTTTTTATAGCTTACCTGTAAATAAAAGCACCATTCGCCACTGCTAGCAAACTTGATTTGTCACATTCCGTTGGTTATTTTAAAGACAGATACAAATTTTTGTTTCGCGAATTTTTCGTTGGCTGTCGAAAATTCTCCGATAAGTATAGGTACTACAATTTGCCGTTTCAATTTGCAAATTTCCCTTATAATGTTCCTAACGGCCTATTAAGCTGTTAAGAGAACGACTAAGGAAGTATAACGAGTAATGGATCGGAAGTTGGCAAGAAATTACGTTTAGCAGATAACGGAGCGAGACAATCCGTTACGGCCTCTTTGGACCCCCACCGGCCCCGTCAGACATTTTGATTACGAGTTTACAAAATGGCAGATTTTTTACAAAACATAAATTAATGTAAATTTAAAATAAAATCTACATTTTAAAGGTAAAGATTTTTGAGAAAGCAATATTGAAGTCTTGGCATTTGGAGGGCTTATGACCTGTATTGGCTGGTTAAAGTGGCTAATTTACACACTGCAACATTTACCATTATACCCACATTTTTTCAACTTTTCTATATGTTTACTTTTGTGAACTAAAAGAGATAAAACCTTTATTGATGTGGGTGAGATTCAACTGATTGCATCATTTAGCATACTAGGCAACGCCGAAAAAACAGCAATGTTTGCGCTTCTTTTATTTACACAAAAGTCTTAAGATTGAAGTCCCGTTGAATTGTAAGCATACAACTCGTCAGCATGTTCTTATAAATATGTTGCTTCGATTTTTCATACATAACCTACATTATTAATAATTTAATTTAAAAAACATTATCCTAAATATTATTAAATATTTGTAAATAACCACTTACCGACATTTCTATGTCTACCGGTTTCGAGACGTACCGTCTCTTCGTCAAGACACCAATCAAACCTTTGAGGTGATTTTCTCAAAAATGGCGCTATATAAATTATCCAAACATTATTATTATTAACATGCAAACCAACATGCAAAACCCACTTTACACATTCACCATAGTTGTGTCAAAAAAATATAAAACCAGGATGACATGCATTTTAAAAAGCACATGCTCTGATTAGGACAAACATGCACTGATTAAATTATAAACATATTATATGTTGTTTGAAAAATAGTTGAAAAAAGGTAGAGGGGATGGAGGGAGGGGTGAGCTTAATATATTTAATAGGGTAACCATTTGTGATCATTTTGAGATCATGTTCATATTGTGATCATGTGAGCATGTTGGTTTGCATGTTGGTTTAATTAGTGTCCTGATGAAGAGACGGGTACGTCTTGAAACCGGCAGACATAGAAAAGTCGGTAAGTGGTTACATACAAATATTTAATAACATTTAGTAAAATGTTTGACCACAAAGTTAATGCTTTAAATACTAATTATAAAAAACATTACATTAAAAAACATAAAAACCCATCATTAATACAAAAAACTTTTTTCCATTAGCCACAATTAGAGTATACGCTTAACTCTTGTATTTAACTCACTATTTTATATATTGTTTGGTTAAATATTAACTAAGTTTTGTGTAACACGTTAAATATTTTTGGTATAATGTAGTGTCCTTTTGCCATATTTGCCATACGTAGTAACTTAGAGTTTGCATCCGTTGTGTGGAGCCCACAATACGTAACAAACATAGAAAGGATTAAAAATGTTGAACGAAATTTTTAAAAATACCTAGATTATAAAAATAATAAAACGCTTTGTACTTACAGCCAATCTGCTAAACAAAATGGATTTTTTACCTTTGAAAATAGACGCACTATATCTGAATTAAACTATTTATTTAAATTATTAAATAATAAAGCAGACTCTTTCACTACTCTCCAAAATTAATCTTAATGTCTCCTTTCGCGTTACAAGAAATAAGTATTTGCTTAAATGTATATATATTGAATATGTATATAAAGTGTCAAATAAATAAACAAATGCTTTTTTATTCAACTATTGATATATTTAACATGCCCCTTAATTTATTTAAAAATAAATCAAGACTCATTCTTTCTGGCTGCACTATGCTCTCACTTGCTATTTAATGATGCCCACGCTTACACAAACCTGAACACTTACTCCCACACAAATACACATAAACACACTTCTACACTTACTCTCATACACACACACCCACCCACCCTTTGGTTGTACTACAATTAAAAATGTATGGTTTTTATTTAAAGCTTTTGGTCTGTTTTTAAACTGTATCTTTTTTATGTTATCGTATTTCTGTAAAATAAATAAATATTAATTACAATATCTAAAAACAGCTAGCCTTTCCGAACATGTACTATTTATATCAACTAGTTTAATCAACAGCGTTTTTTTCAAAACTGAATTGAAATAACTTGTGGATAAATGGGGTTTGAATCTCGTACCTCTGATCCGAGAGTCCTCGACGGAATTATAATTTTAAACAGTTGGTAACTATCAAAATTAAAAAAGTTTCGTACATTTATTAGGTCCTTATTACCCATCAATCATGTTATTTCAAATACACAATCCATCTAATTTAATTGCGACAGATTCCTTCCTTATCGACTCGCAAAACAAATGCCATCAGTCACTCCCCTTCCCTCACGCCCCCTACCGGCCTTTCGCCTCACCAGCCCCTCTCCAACAAACCACTCAATGCGAATTATCACCAGTCACCATGAACAAATACATTTATAAGGGTGAAAATCGCTCGCGTTTTCTTTGACTGTATCAATCGTTCCTCTCCCTCCCTCGCGCCACGAGCAACGGGGGAAAGAAAGACAACGCTGCTCGCCTTTTAAGATTTTTTCCATGCAATTAATTTTATATCTTGTTCTTTTAAGAATATAATTTGTCTACAATGAGCGCGGATTGAGCTAACATTGGGGAAAGCGGGACAAAGGAAAACGATGGGACGGATATCGATTTTTTATTGTGAGAAAATAAACGCAAATTTTTTATCCAAAACAATGGTGGAAAATGCATACATTAAGCAGATAAGAGACAAACGTTCAATAGTGTTTATTTTATAAACTCAAAGAACTATTCAAAATAAGTTCTTGTCGTAGACGAAAACTATTTGAACTACTGAACTGTTAATTCAGAGTTTATTTATTTTATTTTATTCGGGATTTTTATAACTATTACAAAAAGTAAATAGGCAAAAATATATAAACAATACTTGAGCCAATTTAAAAAATCGACTGTTAATAAAATATAATATTCAAGAAAAGAGTTTACATAATTGTATGTGTGCGGCTTTTGAATTCATGTGTGTGTATGTGAAGTGAGTGTGAGTTTATTAATGCTTCAATACATTTTTTCTTTAAAGTTAAAGGAAATTTTAAAAGTAGTAATAATGGAGAATAATGAAGAAGAAATATGGATGATCAAACATACGTGAAATGGTGAATCTTACCCAGTGTTCAAAGTGGCCACTTAAACCAGCCAATGACAGGTCATAAGCCCTTTAAATGCCTAGAAGTCCATATTCCCTTCTCTAAAATGTTCTCCATCCCTGTTGTAATTTGTTGAGCTTAATATAATGGTAATGCTCACGTTTAGTTTCACGTTTTCGTATTTTTTTACGTTTGATTATCAGTGTGGCCATAACCGAAGAAGTGTTGTCGCATACAAAAAATAACAATTCCCTAATTTCTTTCTTCTCTACTCCACGATAAGATTCATAATTGCATCCCAGGGCCATACCACGAAACTTCAGAGGAACATTTTTTTATGACGTACTTTTAAAAATATTTTAATTGTTTATTTGGAAAATCTAATTTAAAATTAAAATTAAGAACGCATTTGACCAACAAATTGATACGAATTTTACGCAGACTGAGAAGCGTTTGAGTAAGTGGGAAGAAAAGATTTGTGGAAGACAGGCTTGTCCAAGACATAAAGGATTTTCTTCATTTTCAAATAACAATAAAAACTCCTATAATATTATCATTATAAAACAAAAGATTCATATTTTTTAGAAAATAAAAATTGACTAAATATCTACGCCATACTATGAAGTGAGGTGGGGGTGAAGAGGGAAGAAAAAAGGGAGGAGAAAAGAAAAACTTAAATGTTCAGAATGTGACATTTTATACGTGATTTGAATGTTAATAAAGAATGACCTTTGACATCTCTGACATTAGTGGGTGGATTATTCCATAATTGAGTAGCTACTACTGTGAAAAAAAAAAAAAATAAGAACAGTGAATGGGTATTAAAATTAAAGGGTTCTCTCGTTACTAGAACGAAGAGTTAGCCCATGTTGTGACAGAGGCTGGAAAAGCTCACTCAGACAAACACGAAATGGGATTATTTGAAATATTGTGAAGAAGTGATAGAATGTGAATGTTTCTTCTATGCCTGATACTGAGCCAGTGTAGTTGCGTGCGATATTCGGTTATATGGTCGAATTTGCGAAAATCAAAGATATAACGAATACAAACATTCGGCAATCGTTCTTACTTGTCAAGTAATTCAGAGTTAGCATCTAGATAACATATGTACATCCGCATAGTCCAGGAGTGGAAGAAGTAAGCTCTAGACTAATGTTTGCTCAACATAATTGGCAAGAAATTCTGTAATATTTTAAGTGAGTGCAAACTGCTATAAAGTTTACGACTAACTTCGTTAACCTGGTCGTGCCACGCTTAATGCTTATGAATGATAATACCTAAGTTTTTGACTGAAATCGTGAATGGAATTTCTGTACCATCTATTTTGAAAAGAGAAAGGGTGGAAAAATTCATTTTTGAATACATTTTTTTACTACCAACAAGTACAATTTGGGTTTTTTTGGATTTAAGAGAAGTCCATGTTTTTTTGTCTATGAAGATATATTCTCGAGTGCAAGTGACATATTACTTTTGTGTTTTGTAATTTTATTGGATAACTAAAAAAAGTGCTGATTTTGTACTACATTAAATATATTACAAGGTAATAAGTAAATAAATATTTGTATGTATTTAAAAAAAAAACAGAATTTCGCAAATTATATCTGTACCAGGATTCATATGAGTAGAGTGATAGAATGTGAATGTTTCTTCTATGCCTGATACTGAGCCAGTGTGGTTGCGCGCGATATTCGGTTATGTGGTCGAGTTTGCAAATATTAAAGATATAACCCGTAGATTTAAAAAAATATAGAATAGAACTGAAACCATCCAAAATAATATATAATATTTGATGCGTATTTTTAAATCTTCTTATTACGAGGGTGTAGAAACATCAACGTCAAGATCAGAACGTACCGTCTTTAAAATATGTTTCTTTACGTCTCTTTCGCTTTTCCCCTCATTCCCCCATCTTGAGTATAACTTAAGTTAGCATTACTTAAGCTATTCATAAATAAGCAATTATTTTGGACGTTAGAGCTTCCTTACCCGCTTACTTAGAGCTTTCAGTGCCTCGTTACAGAGAATTTTACTGCTGAAATAGCTACAATGAAATGGCTTGTGAATATTTTATGTTGCGAAATATTTTTATGTACTGTTTTAGTATCCGATCTTGCAAAGAGTGTAAATATATTAAAATGCTCGGAAAATATACACATTTAATGTCAAGGTACGAAAACCGTGGTGTAAACGTTTTGAATTGATTTTAGTGAAAAAATATTTATTAACCTTTCCCTCACTGTCCTAATTACACCTTTTCGTTACGGTGCTGTGTAGTGTCTACAAATTATAAAAATAAGAGATATAAAAAAGAAAAAAACGGATTATTTATAGGGAATAACTTTAATTAAGCATAATTTAATTCAAACATCATAATATTTGAAATCTAACTGCTGAAAACATAAAAAAAACCATTGAGTATCGCGAACGACTCGGGCGAAACGTACACCCGCGCCATTTTTCCGAGAGCTACTAATACTAGTACTGCTAGTAGGCTAGTACTGGACTACGTGACTGTTTCTTCATACGCAACACTGCGAAACATTGGTATACTGTGAGTATAATTTATCCCCGATTTCCGATAAAATGCTTTTTTTGTTCCTAATAAGTACTTATTATTTAATAACATATTCAGTCGATACGTAAATGTGTAATGGGAGGAATACTGAAAATCAAAACCCAATATTCATTCTATTTATAAAGATATTATAGTTATAAGACGCAATGTGTACTAGCTACACATCACCGGGGAGGGAGGGTTAAAAATCAAACTTACATTACGCTATTTCCGCGTAGGGACAAGCAGAGAAAAATGTTACATCTTGTCTTTGGATTTAGACCTCGCTTTCTCTACATTCAAACATATTCTTATGCACGCACGCCGATTAGTCCGACTTTTGACATGTGCATCTTCAATTATTTGTTGCATTTGATCTTAGAGTACTGATTCGCAACCAGCTTATAGAGCCGCTCATACGGACAAAAACCATTCTAGGATTATCAATCACAAAGTTAGCTTCAGTTTACAGCAAAATATCGGGCTGTAGGTACTCATGTCGAGAATTGCAAGCGCAGCGACGAACCGTCCATTACACGTTTGTCGTTACGGTGATTATAAACGAAAATATGAAACTAATTATTCATATATGGCGCTTTTATATTTTTTTATTGAAAAATGCTATATTTACGTTTATTTTCATTAGAATTTTTACAAAACTTGGTTTGCGGAAATTTTACACTATATTGATTGTAACAAATACCATCACAATAAGTTTAGGTCCTTTTCACAAAATGGCGAAAGATAAGATTAGTTATTTTTTGTTTTGTAAACCATTTTGTGAAATGGACCTCAATTATATTATGATGGTATTTGTTACAATCAATACAGTGTAAAATTTACGCAAACCAAGTTTGTTGATATTTCCATGGAAAATAAAAGTAAAAATGGCATTTTTCAATAAAAAATTATAAAAACGCTATCTGTGAATTACAGTTTCAAATTTTCGTTTAGAGTCACCTTAAACAAACAAATGGCAACGGTTTTATTCTATGCAATAGAGCGAAACAGCGTCTCTATAAACTAGTCACGAATTATTACTCAGAGGATTTGATCATGCCATTAATTTCTCAGTCTTCTTTGCTGCATTTATCAATATTCACATCGTAAATATGTTTACCGTTCGTATCAAAATACCCATTCACTATAAATGTCTAAACCAACACAGAATCACTTTAATTTCAGGTAAAAGATTATCAATCGGAGTACCAATGCAGTACCCTAAGCCACGGGGTGCAGATTAGAATATTATGATAATAGCTATCATCGGGTTAGCACCTAAATGTAATTTTTTAAAGTTATTTTTCTCTGTAAATGATTCAGCAATATTTTGCTGGGTGTTGGCCAGACATTTTGTTTCCTATTCAATTTCTTTTCTTAACAGCCAATATTTAGCGAAAATCCGAATCACATTTCAGCGGGAAGACATTATACCGTCCGCCATTTTGCGTTCAATCTTCTATCAAATGGCGGCTTCGGGATGGCGAGGAATCTTATTTATCGGGACATTTGTTTTACGAAATAAAATTGAATTATTCATGAAGATAATGCGAAAATTATGTTAAACTGCAGGGGAACGGTTCTTCTTGGATCGTTTGTTTGAGGAATAGAGAAATGGATTCCAAAAGCGCTGGCCAGTTAATAACAATGTTGTCATACGATTTACATAATTACTTAATATGAATTCAAGGTTCTTGACAGTTTGCCAATGAATTGAACATTTTGACTCTAACTATAAAGTAGTCTCTAGAATATCTAACGCTTGAGACCTGAACATGCCGGTCTTCTTAAATTTAATTTAACCTGTGAAATTCACAGAAACGTTTTAACATAATAATATCATACCAAAATACAAAGTGCATAATAAAATATTTAAGAATTATTATTAAACGTTAAAGTATTATTATTATTAAACAATTATTACTTCAAACCTCAGTCCAGGAAAAGTAAAATAATAAGATATAACCATAAATTAAGCTACTGTACTACGAGGCTGACTTTTTTCCATTTGATTTACTTATTTAGAATTAGAAAGGGTCTCTGAGATGGTTTGGTCACGTAGAACGAATGGACGACGAGAGAATGGTAAAACAAGTATATATGGCAAAAATGAACGGCAACGTTAGACGAGGACGACCAAGGAAGACGTGGTATGATCAGATAAACCAAAATCTTAAGTCTGGTCATGTCAAAAGCAGACAGAACCGAAGGGCATGTATGACAAGATGTATGAATGTGGAAGAGGCTAGGATTGTATGCCAGGATAGACGTGTGTGGCGGTCCATTCTCTCTGCCTACCCCTACGGGGAAATGGCGTGATGGTAGTAGTAGTAGTAGTAGTTTATTTTAGAGTAGTCATCGTCCAAAACTCGCCTAGAATTTTGGCTATATTTCACATACGAAAGTGTATTTATTCTATATTCGCTCAGACACAAAATAAATAATACCAACACTTGACTTTAATTGGACTGTTTCTTTGATTGATTCTTTTAACGAAACCCAAAAAACAATTAATAGCACATAGACAATTAAAGCATTTAATTACAATCTCACGCTGTAAAGAAAATGTCCGTTCATTTGTTTTCGTATACAACGTACATATTAAAAACCCTTTTTGCCTATTTAGTTGAAAAAATTCCAAAAAGAAAATCGTTCTACTCGTAACCCCTTGGCGTGATCAATTTGTCTACAAATGTGGTAATTTACCCTATCTCCTTGTTATTTGGTATCTGAAGGGTTAATCTAATACTGTAGGGGTAACATTAGTTCGAGACATATGGACTGTAATAAATTTATCAACCGGACATAAAGATTATATCAAATTATTTAAGATGCATTCTTTATCGCAGGAGCACATTTTGAGAAAATCGATAAAAACAATTTTTAAAAAAAAACTTAACCGAAAATAACACTTCTGTGAATGGACGAAGTAAGAAAAATACAGTGTTTTTCAATAAAGTAATATATTAATTACTTTATGCCAAAAAGTCGCATTTTGATGATTTTCTCAGAATGTGCTCCGAGTCACATGGCCCATATTTGATGTGCAACGACGATATGTTAAAGTTTTTAGATAAATATGCTAAAATTAACACGGTTTTGAGTTTGGGTTTAATGACAAAGAGGGGGGTACGTCTCGAACCCGGTAAATAAAGAAAAGGGACATAAAAAGTCACCAAAATATATTTCTGAGAATTTAATTGACCTTTCTGACATGCCACATAATTTATTAGCAATTCCTTTTCTTTTCAAGATGTGTCTTTGGTGTCTTTGGAATAAGCTACCTATTCATGTAAAACATGCACCTTCCTTGGCCACTTTTAAGAAAAGCCTGAAACATTACTATACATTTTCAGAACCTTAACCGCCCTTCATTTTGTTTATTTATTTTTTATTCATTCTTTTTACTGGGCGCTCTTCTTGTAAAATTCATTAGTCGATCCAACATTTCTCATCATTAATGTGTAAAATACAAGTATTTATATTATTTAAGTTTATATGTGCAAGGTTTACATGTAACAGAATTTAATTAATGTTTTTTTAAAATATATATGTTGAACAATTCTTGATTTGACCAGTCTGTTTTTTAGGTGGCTGAAAGATATTGATTTAAGCAACAAGTTTGCCAAAGGACATGTTTATGTTTTATGTTTATACGATTTAAATAACAATAACATAGAATTAAGAATAGTCCAGAAGGAGCGTAGAATCATATTTGAATACATAAGACTGTGTCCAGAAATCCCCCACTATGCCCCACTTTCGCCGCGCGCATTCGTGATGTCACCGCGTAATGTTGCACGATGGTAAAAAATATAATCATAACACAAATGTAAGGTAAAAAAAGGAAATCTGTTAATTTCTCTAAAATTTTATTGTGCACTTGTAAATATTGATTGACACAACAGAGTAGATAAGTAAAGGGTAATTTAATTAGAGTAATTGAATTAATGAACTTTAAACTGAAAATATAAAACAAATTTTATTTTACATAAAACGGATATTTTTATACCATGTTAAATAATATTTGATTTTTAAAAGATAATGTCGTTCAAATGTCCACCACAGAGTTGTTTAATCCTAGGTCCGATTTTCATTGGTTCTCTCATTAGATGAGCAAAATAGGGTAAAAAAATTTACTACTCTGGCAACACTAAAGAAATGTTCATTTTGTTTCTTCCACAATCTGACAGATGGAAAAATAATAAAAAATTTAAGTAATACACGTATTTGCTACTTACACATTAATTTGCTAATTACACATGAAATGTCATCCCATCCTGTTTCTTTAAGATTTTAGTAGTATTTCTACACTTTAAAAGGACACAACACGGCATAGTTGATTTCAAATCAGGAGTTGCGTACTGAGTGACGCGCGACTTCTACACAGAAACTAATGGGTCAAAACGTAAACCTACTTATTTATAAGTAGTTTAGTCACCTTCTGTTTGATGCTCGTATGCGGTTTCTGGACTATTCTGAATTATATTAAAAATATTATATTTAATAATTGGTTACATTTAAATATTTACGAACATTTATCATTACTTAGATAAAATATTTTTCTAATCACTCATTGTTTTGTATATTATTTTTTTAAAGTTTTGATCCTTTCTGGGACGCTTGGCCATAGGGCTTAGCTTCTATGCGGTCAGTTAAGTGTTCACTTAACACCCCTTCCCTTGCCGGGGCAGGGGTGGAAATACGAGGGTAGAACACTACCAAACGTAATGTTGCGAAGAATATCCATATAACAAAAGGAAAGTAGGGGTTGTATCAAACCAAATCATTTATTCAAAGGGGTGTTCGTTCACTTTCAAATCTATCATTCTTAAAATAAATAGATTATGTTTGAATCGTCGTCTTAGGACCAGTTGTTCTACTTTTTAAAAAAATTATTGCGTTTTTATCAAAATGCGTTATTAAATCTTTATTTTTTCATTTCGTCCATTTTTACAAATATCCAACAATTATTTAACATTTTTAATATTTAATTTCCATATTTTTTACAATTTCCTTTTCTGCTGATTAAGTTTTTTTTATTATATCAACATTCCAATGAAATTCTTGTCTTGTACGAGGATTCTTTGTTGACTCTTGTGACATCAAATTTCAACGCTTATCAGTTCATGGTTTACCTCTTCGTTCTCATTCTCAAGGCACTCTCTTAATACCCATACACAATTCCTCTTTCTTCTCTAACTCATATAGTGTCCATGCGGCTCGACTGTGGAATCATCTCCCATCTACCATCAAAAATGTTACTACATTATCTCTGTTTAAATCACGTCTGAAGAAACATTTCCTTTCTCTTCCTTAATCTCTCCTCCTTTCCTTTTTCCTCTTTCCTCTTTCCTCTTTTTTCCTTTTTCCCATTGAGTAATAGTTTCGATTTAAGGTAATTATAAACAAATACGTTTATTTCTATTTTTATATATCTTTAAATTTTTAATATTTTTTTTCTATTGAATATGTTCTGTAACTTGAATTATAAAAATAAAACTTTTATTTTATTGGTTGGTTGGAAGAAATTGCCATTTGGCAATAAGCCCGCCAATGTACAAATAACATTATGTACAAAAAGTTAAATAAATAAATAAATAAAACATCATGGCCACATAAAATGTCAAATACATAATATTATAAATTTAAATAAAACCCCTTTGTTAACTACCTATTACTTATTTAATTACTCTCTGGTTTCTGAGCTACTACGTGCTCCTTTATCCGGGCATAATTCATATTTATTTGTTAAATATCGTTGCTCAAAACTAGCAGGTAATTAAATAAATTAAAAGTGGCTAAAAATAAAAGCGTCCTAATTTTAATTTTAACTATAATGAAAAACCACAAAGTAAGTGCTTGAATGATTTAAGATTTTTTTTGATTAATATGTATTTAGGGTGTTTCAAATAACATCCAATGTTTCCCTCGGCACGGGACACTCCAGTGAGGGAACTGTATTTTTTATTTAAAAGTAAATAAGTACAACATTTGAAGACCTCGTTTTAAAAACATCAAATGTCATTTTTTTTCCAAAACGTTTTTGTTGGATTTTACCATTATCAGTCTATGTGTCCTTACAATAGTCATTTCTGAATATTTAAAGTTTATTGTTTGAAATACGGTGTTTTTGTGAAAATAGCAACTGTCCACATCAATTTGTTTGAAAACAGCAATTGTCCACATCAATTTGTATAAATAAAAAAAAATAAATACATTAATTAGCATTTCTACCATTATGTAGCGCCACTATCACTCAATGTTTGATAGTTCAAAGGTTTTCTGAATATTCTTTTACATATTCTTTAAGCAGTGTTTACTTACTATTTTTACGAATCAAAGTGAGTTTTACTATAGTTTTTATGGAGAGTTAAACAATTATAGAGTTTTTCCAAAACTCTTTTTTTTATTTGAACAATTCATACCAATTTTTGTTTAGTTTGCACTTAAAACCACAAAGGTCCGAATATTGTCTAAAACATTTGATTTAGTATTTAAATATACATTAAATATATATAAAGTTTTCAATATTTATACAGTACACTGATTTCATTTAATTGAAAGACATAAAAACAATGATAAAATCGTGGTATTCAGTTTAAACACTAGCCTGAAAAATTGTTCGTTTATGACATTTGAGGTTTTTAAAACAAGGTCTTTAATGAGAAACTTTAGCCCTACGGGAAATTGGATACAATAAATGTTTTCTTGCGCGCGATAAAAATTGGAGCATTAAATTTTAATGCAAAGTTTCTAGAAAATCTACGAACAAAAAAAAACGTTTGAATAAAAACAAACAACTCTAAATGACGTCACTGGTTCATATGAATCAACCTATGATACGCTAGTTAAAGAAGATTTCCGGTTTGCTTGCCGTGTATGGACCAATGGGAAGAACTGATCGAGAATAACCAAAAAAAAACCGCTGACGTCACACGCGGAGTTATTTCAGAAATGCATCATTTTGAAAATTCGTAGCGCTGATAATACGATCTATAAAATTTTTTAAAAAAATTGCTTAGTTTAATAGTTTATTAACAAATAAAACAAACCACTGAACTTCGTCATTGCAAAATAATACAAAAATATTTTTTTTCAAATGAAACACTATTTTCGGGCGTTTCCAGTTGGTAAATTAATTCGGTAGATCGTCAGAACGTTTTCGCTGTAACGTGTCACAATTCCTGATAAAATGCAAGTTCCCCTAGACGAGATGGGAGTAGCGAGTAAACAAATTAAGTTCGTAAATATAACACTGTTCCCTTCATGATGTAAACACTAGTCTTGTAATTGAATAATTTGCAAACTATCTCCTTACACGTGTAAGGGTAGTACCGAATATAGAGGGTAGGGGATGGCTGGAGACTATAAAGACTACAGGCGATATAATTTTATTTATTTTGAAATTTTTTATCAATCATGTAAATTAAGATATAAACAATGTTTATCAACAGTGTAACATATTAATCATCATTATCCTCATTTTCGCACCCAGTGGTTCATTGAGCACTGAGTAGTTAGGCCATACGTGACATGAAGGTAATATGATCAGTATTACGCTTCAATGTGCAAGTCCAAGAAAAATGAACTCGTTTTTTTTTCTTTTTTTTTTCTTTTTTTTTTTTCTGATTACTGCGGTTTTAATAAGTTTATTAAATGTTATAATGAAATAAATTTATGGATGTGCCTTTAAAACACTTTATAGAACGAAAATAAAATGTTGAAAGTTAAATTATAATAATAAAAATACTTTATGGTTTGATTCCACTTTTATTTAAAAAAAATAAATTATATTTTTTTACCAGTGACCGGGTTTTGTCGTGACCAACATCGTCAGACTGGTTAATTATAAATATATTTGTATAAATATATATATATAAATATTTAAACTATAAATAAAAGTGGAATAAAACTATAAAGTATTCTATAGTATCCTATAAATTCCTAATAAATTAATACTGTATACCTGTTTAGTATATATAATTTATTTATTTTTTAAGTTTCATTCATTTTAACAAATAAGTAACATACGCACGTTTCACGTCCCACTCCCAGGAATCTAACAAAGTTTTGTTTAAAATTTTATTTATTTAATAAAAGCCAAATTGAAATCCGAAACCAAGTAGTTTAAACGTAATATTGACAACTATTATATCTCGGGTTTGATTTCGGAGTAGTTTAAAAATATAAGGGAATAAATTCTTAGTGGTGGGGGTCAGTGCTATGCAAGCTCCCGACGTCACTGCGACCTGTGAAGATCTATTGTGACGCGTCCCCGTGAATAGTTCTCGCTCTCCAAGCCCAGGTCTATAAAGAGCCTGGCTACTGTGTGGAAGGCGGGAGTTTACGTTTTGCTTAATCTCCCCCTCCAAGCCCTGATCCGTAAAATTTTCGGGAGATGTTTTTTTAAAGACAAAAAAAACAAATCAATCTATAAAAAATTAAAAAATACTATTTTTTAGAAGTTCTACATCTTAAAACAATTACGGGAAATCAATAATGAAGAATAAGTAAAAATATTAATTTAAACAATTTAAACTTACCGAATTTTCACTAAAACGTTGTACAATCTACATATTAAATGATATAAATGTAGGGAAAAGTTGATTTGTGTTAGGAATATAACATTTTTGGTTTAGTTTGGTTTAAGTTTACTTTTGCGTGAAATCTTTACTAACTGTTTTTTTGTTATATTTTATACGCCTATAATTAAGGAATTGAATTGTCAGAGTGAATGCCTACCATGCAAAAGGTCTCGGGTTCGATTCCCGGCAGGGTTAATGTGAAATATTAATTTATAAGGTATTTTCACAGTTCCTGGAGTCCCTGAAGCGTAAGACTGATCATCTTACCTTCTTGTAACAAAATTGATCAAGATAAGCTGCAATTGTGTACCAATGCAGTGCCCTATGAACCATTAGATACGGAAAGGGAATGATAATGTATAATTATGTTTTTTGTGAAATATTTTCATAAAATTACACAATTTAAAGATAATCCGATCCAATTCAATTCAAGAAAACATAACTAAATTATCATTTCAATTATGCTTTTTTATATATATATATGTATATATATTCTTTTTCTTTTGATTTAAATCATGCTCTTATTTTGTGTATTTTTTTTTTTAATACTATTATATTTTACTATTATTTTGTTGATTTTAATGATACCACTATTTTGTATATTTGATTATGTGTGATTCTTAATTTGTAAAATTTATATTTTAAAAATTATTTCTGAATATCTTTTTGCATTGTATTCTTTGGAATTTGATTATTTATTACATTTACCTTTTTTTCTAGATTGTGATTCTATGTCATTATAATTTGATCGAATTGATTTTACTATGTATTTTTATTGTTATTTATTGTGGCTTGACACGGGCATAGCCTAAAAAGCCTTAATAAGTTCATAAATATTTAATTTTGTAATTTTGAATGAATAAATAAATAAAAATAAAATAATAAATTCAACTCGCTGCGTCAAAAAACCCATTTAGGTTTTTTAAAGATAGGTTGTGGATAACATGAATCGTGCAGCGAAATTGAAATGGCAGTGGGCAGGACACTTGGCGAGACAAAATGATGGCAGGCGGACACCCAGAATAATATAGTGGAGACCATGGGCAAACAAAAGAGTGTTGGAAGGCCACAGAAAAGATGGGTCGACGACACTGCCTCTATTGCCGGTAAAACGTGGATGATGAAAGCGGGGGATAGGAAGGAATGGAGACGTTTGGAAGAGGCCGCCATCCAGCAGTGGAGAGAAAGAAGAAAGATAGGTCATCAATTTTTATGATAGTATTCTTGACAAATTTCCGAGTCCGGACTTTCAACGTCCGCAGACTAAATCGCTTTTTTTAAATTAATAGTTTTTCAAATTTTTCAACACATTTAGTTTTTTCTTTGTCAAATTTGTCTCAAAATAACCGCCTCTATGCAGTTCTGATCTAAAACAAATAAATAAATATGTATTGTGAACGGGACGGTATATTTCAATATTTGCATTTGAATGTAGTGAGATACCCGACGAAGATGCGTGTGTAGATATAAAAGTCTGAATCTTATGTCTAGAGCAGTTACGCAAAGTAAAGTGAGTCGAAGAGTTTCACACGTATCCATTGCTGGTCCTTTTTAAGAACGCAAGAATGTTAAGAATCCCGTTTTACTGTTTTCCCTTTCTTGTTTCAATTTTATTTCTCCCGCACTAAAACTTGTCATCAAACGATTGTAAATAAGTTATCCAGAACTTTGAGCTTTTGACAGATCCTTGAATACTACATACTTGTTTTTTGTCCTCGATACAAATGAAACGTGTTCGCCATATGTTATTCCTACTTTATTTGTTAGCCCTAATATGGGTTCTTTTGAAAAAAAAAAAACATTTTTAATATGAAATTTGACGATTGTACGTTGTTTTGCCCATTGGTTTGCATGTTCTAATATCGTGAATGAGGCCTTGAGTTAGATTCCCGACAATCAAATAATTCAATGAAATGAAGTATTACTTTCGAATGTGTGTTTTTACTACAATCTACAATATAATATAACTCGTACCTAAATTTATATCTTAGGCGCAAGACTGGTCATCGTGTTTTTAAGTAAATTTTTGTAAGAAAACATATGACAAATTATAACTTTATTGAATATTTTGAAAGAATTTAAAAAGTAGTATTATAAATGTCATTAAAAAGTAACGCGGTACTTTGAATAGTAAATTATTTTTTTAGAAAATAATGCATATTTGTGGACACTTTCAGTGTAATTTACGTTGCCCCTGGGGCTTAAAAATATTTTTTTTTAAATAGGAGAGTTGTAGTATTAATGACCTTACTAATAATGTACAAGGTTGATATTTGACGAGTTTATTTTGTTTCCTGGCTATGTGGCCATGTTAATCTGAGTAGTGTTGGGAAAGGGGGGTAATTTTGGCTGTGGTGGACCATTATAGGAACTTCTTTGCATTTGATTGATGAAGAGAAAAGAAAACTTCACTCGGCTAAAGTGTCACCTAAGTGACACAACCCCAGGTTCCTCGACATTTTCACATGCCAATTTTTAATCTTTTTTTAACTGTCTCAAAAACATCCGCGTGTTAAGGTGCTGTGTAGTCATTGCACATGCAAAAAATTAAAGAGATTTTGAATCGTAAAAATGTAATATTGCTTAAGGCAATTGCTTCAATTATTATTAATAGTTAAAGTCAAAAGTGATTATATTTTTAATATAATTGCTTAAAACATTATAAAATCATCAGCGCATGCTCGCAGGGCGGGCGAAAGAACCACATGACGCGTGAAATTGTCTCTCTCGCTTCCGAATATACCTGCATTATCGAGAGTGAGACGTCAAGAGTGTGTGAATTATATATTAAGATTACTCTGTTCGTACGTAATATGCGACCCATTGGTAAACTTTCTATTGTATTTGTGATTCATATCCGATTTTTGATAAAATGATCTTTCTGTACCCAATAAGAATTATTTATTTAATAAAACAATATTTAAACCGATATCGAAAATCTTAAAACACAATTTATTATATTTATTTTAGATATTAAAGTTATTAGATGCAATGTGTACTAGCTACATATTACCGGGAAGAGAGAGTTAAAAATTCTACTTGTGCTGCGTATTATTTTACGAATACGTTGATTTTGTAGTGCTGTACACAGCACACACTCCCTACGACACAATTTGTAAGGGTTGCAATACATTATTACTGTTGGAATATTGGAGAAAACAATCCACCCCTGTTTATGTGTTCGGTTTAGGGTCAAAAGTCTTAGTTTAAGATATGCGGGACGCACTCTTCACTTATACGACCTTTGGATTGTACTTAAAGTCCTATCCGTAATATTAGTCGAATTTTCGATAAAATATGTACACATAAACACCTCTCTCGCGCTTCCACTCCCACCAAGTCTACTATATACCATTGTGTCTTCCTACTTTCCTTTATAATAATTTTCTATGTAGAAATATGTCCTTGAAAATGTCCATTGGGTGTATAAATAAATAAAAGTCATTACCGTTATTTCATAGGGCACATCACTAATATTACAAATGCATCGTGTCTGGATTTTTTATTTATTTATTCAAAAACTTTATACACAAAACATATACAGTTTACATGCATACGTATAACGGCGGGTATATTGTCTTAAAGAAATTTCTTCCTACCTACCCAAACCTCAACTTAAGAAAATCAGTGGTATTTGGACATATTGTCGGTGTATTGTATTTTTATTGAAGTACAAAACATTGATATTGGACGTGTATACATTAACTTTTTTAGAAATAGAAATTGACTAAACATCTACACTATGCTATGAAGAGGGGGGATTACGGAAAAAAGAGGGAGGAGGAAGGAAACCTTCAGGAAGTGACATTTCAATCGTGATTTGAATGTGAATAAAGATGGGGCGGGGCATCTCTGTCAGTAATAGGTAGATTATTCCACAATCGAACGCCACTACCGTGAAAAAGCATTAAAAAATTGAAAGAATTTTTAATTTAACATAAGCAATCACAGACTTAGTGCTTTGAATGTTTTTTTTTATATTAATTATTTTTATCTGCATTACAGATATAAATTTATTACCAATACTAACATATTTTTGAAAAATAATAACTTGCAATGCCTTAATATTTGTTTAAAGAATATTTTACAAACCAATTATAATTTGTGTTACAATAGCTTATTATTAATTTATTTAAAAAAATACAGAATTTTGTTAAAAAATAATGAAAATACATCATAATATAAAAGAAAAAGCAAAGACAAGAATCCGAAAATTCCGTTTTATACTAGGCGGTAAAAAGTTATTACGGAATGAGAAAAAAAATGTATGAATAAAAAAAATATTTTGATTGGATCACACGTGTTTATGTGTGTACTATTTTCAGGTTTTAAATAACTAAAAAAAAAGTATGGTCCAGTTTAATATTTTAATTATCACGCGAAAAACTGAGGAAGACGTAGCATTTTTTTTATTGCGTCATTTTATTATTATGTAATCATTTTTCTATTTATTTATTATTTTTCTATCATATTTAATGTACAGCCAACCCTCGGTGGCTGTTTTCAAACATGTTTATCACACATTACCTTACTGGTGTAATGAATTGGTGTTAGTCTCCTGGGAACATATATAAAACATTTCCATCTCCTTTACGGGAATGTCCGAATCGAAGGGAATAAAACGCCCTATGGAGAGGGATGCAGCTATTTGGGGGGGTTAAGTGGGTGAGAGATAGAAGGGTAGTCTGCGCAATAGTTTAATGCAGATTTTTCAAAAGGTAATTAATACAAATATTCAAATTAAAAATAGATGTTAAATGTTTTGAAAATCTTTAAGTGTTCTGGGGAACAGGAATAATAATATAAAACCATGATTATTGCACTGATTACAGATTACTATTAGAGCTCATTATTTATCAACTATTAAATATTAACTAAGTAAATTTTTAAAGGTGAAATAAACTCATTGCTTTTTTTACATTTCCGTTAACATTCAAAAACCTTCTTTCCTGGATCTTTATGTTGAAAATATCTATAATATACTTATTTGTTTATAAATTTGTATAAACCACTTTATTTTTTTTTTTTTTCTATTACACTTCGACCGGTTTCGAGGTTACTTTATTTATTTTATTTTCTTTCTCTCTCTTTTTTTTAATTTTCTGTCTCTTTCATACAATATTTTATTATATAAATAGCAAGGCGTGTAATTATAAGTTAGTTGAATTCCTGACGATGAGGTAGTAACCTCGAAACTGGTCGAATTGTAATAAAAAAAAATAAAAAAATAAAGTGGTTTATACAAATTTATAAACAAATAAGTGTAAAATGTCATACCATAAAGTGAAAAATGTTTTTGATAACAATAATATATCTATATTAATTAAAAATATCAAAATAGCTTAAAAATCAAACAGGCAAGAAGCTCATTTAGTAAATGCTTTGAATATAAAAGCTTGACAGTTTTGTCAGTTGGTTTAATTCACCTGCAACAGCCTCTGCTTAAATAGAAAACAGCTTTCAATTATCCCAAAGCACTGATTACATTTTCGTTGTTAATTAAATTAATAATAAATTTGCACACTACCCTCGTTGCAAAATCAGTTTTCCAAAACTTTTTTTTGCATCCCAGCAGGCCGAGAGGCCGATTTACAGTGATGAGTTACACTCCAAAACACTTAGGCTTGAGAAAAATCCCCTTATATTTTTGTATTCTCACCGGGAATGGAGCTCTTCTTACGTGGGTAGGTCAAAGGTCTTAACCACTACGCCACGGAGAGTTCTGTTTTGTTAGAAATTAAATTCGCTTTATTGAAAAAAAGAAGCATATTCTAGCTATCCTACTCTTATAAAGATATTTCCAACTCAATAAATCAATCGAGTTTTTCTACTGATATTTCTTGGTAGAACTTCATTTTAATTATAATAATAAAAATACGTACATAGTTTTATTCCAATTATATTTTTTTTACCAGTGACCTGGTTTTGTCGTGACTGACATCGTCAGACTGGTGAGACACTAAACAAATTTCTATGTTAAAACATTGTTTATATACAAGTGCAAGCAGGGGTTGTAAATCATGATTTTATATAAAATAATTTAAGTATAGAGTAATAACAATAAATAAAAAATTATAAATAAAAGTTTAATAAAACTATATACGTAATTGTATTATTATCAATAAAACAAATTTAAGATGGCGGAGTTTGCAGCCATTTTTTGAGATCAAAAATTTATATCACACACGAAGTCATTCGTATGTTTTTTTTTAAGTACCCACTATTTTATAAGAAAACTTAACAGTGTGCAGATATTTAGAAATAATTAACTTTTATGCCGAGTTCGCCCGACATTATGCATATTATTTCACCGCTTCCTGTCAAAGGAAGACTTGACTTAATTTAAATACTGAACTTCAGTTATATTATTTGTTATCGGCCATAATTAATTTTATGTTAAATCACCGTGTGATTCAGTGACCCCCGGAAAAGGCGAAGCGGGGTAACTTTTTGCGGACGGACATGTGTGTTAAGTGAATTAAATCGGTTTCCTACGCTCCAGAGCGTCAGATCCACTTGAATTTATTACATTGGGGATTATCAACTGGCAGAATAGAGTAATCGTACTCGGTACTGGAATCTCGCGGGAATACGAGAATTGTTATCACTAATGCCAAATTGGGGGATAACACGATGCAATGAATAACATTATAAAATTGCCACTTCAATTTCGATACACTAGTTTGCTTTTTTTTTCAATTTATGCCTACCGAAACAAAATTCATCTGTTTAATTTATTTGGAGACTTTATACCCGACATTGTGATAAAATGCAAAATAGAAGCAGCCCGAGCAGGATTTAACAAAATGAAAAATCTTCTTTGTGACGATAATATAAACCTTAAGCTGAGACAACGAATGGTCAAATGTTATATATGGTCTGTCTCACTGTACGGCGTAGAGGCGTGGACTCTAAAAGTTAATATTATAAACAGCCTTGAAGCGTTTGAAATGTGGATCCACCGTAGAATGTTAAGAATATCTTGGACCGATATGATTACCATCAATGAAGTATTAAGTAGAGCCAATACTAATAGAGAACTATTCACCGCTGTTAAGCTCCGTAAGATGTCATATTTTGGCCATGTGTTGAGAGGTGATAAATATGCCATGCTTCAGCTTGTCATGAAGGGGAAGATCGAGGGACGTAGAGGGGTTGGAAGAAAACAGCTTTCCTGGCTTTGAAACATCCGAGCATGGACCAGGATTAGAACTGTTGAGGAGCTGTTTCGCACTGCTCAGGATAGGGAAGCTTTCTCCCAAGTGATCGTCAACGTCGGGGGGACCCGACATGACACGTGAAGAAGAAGAAGACTTAAATCAATTATTTATTATTTCTTACTTTGTTTTTTTTCAAAGCTTTTTTTAATGATTTGTTATTTTTTACACGCCTACATACTAAGGTATTTCTTCAGATACTTTTACAAAAATACATGCTTAAAAAACGGTCAAATGTGTGAAATCGAAATTTGAAATATTATTTTCACCAATGTTTTAAGTATGTCCTAATGTTTACAGACAGGCTAGATTTCCACCCCAGGAAGTTGTTTAGATATAAATTTGTTGCAACAGAGAGGTAAAACATTTTTGAGAAGAGAATACGGAAGTCTTGGCATTTACAGGACTTATGACCTGACATTTGCTGGGCTAAGTGGCCACTTTACACAATGTGTTACATTCCCGTGGAAGAGTTGAGAAAATGTGGATGTTAAAACGTAGGCGGAATGGTGAATGTTACACAGTGTGTAAAGTGACCACTTAAACCAGCCAATGACAGGTTGTAAGCCCTGAAAATGCCTTCTCAAAAATGTTTTCCCTCTCTATTGCAACAAATTTAAATTTGATATTATCACCTTTACTGTCTTTTGTGGTTAGGGTGCGTTTTTCATCAAGTAATTATTTCAAAATTCTTGATTTGAACACAAATCATATTTTCGGAGTTTGCCGGCAGATTTATTGTTAACTTCGTAAACTGTAGACAAAGAGAAGGGGGTAAAGAGGGTGGCAGCGGGTTGTTCGGGGCACACGGGTATGGCACATTACGGGGTACCTACCCCCCCTGCCCTGTCTCCGCAGTATTCAGTTCGCCTCCAGTATTCCATTCAAACAGTTAATTCCTAATTTAATTTGTTAATTAAATTGCATGCTCCGTACCACTTTACCCTGCTCTACTCCGTGATAAGGGCGGCTCAAGCTATAAAATGTATTATTTTTTGAGTTAGAACGACGTTTTAATAAAAAGTGAGAATTAAATGACGTATGCATATTAAAAACATTCCAAGTTTCTACTTTATTTATACATCTTATAAATCACATCTCCTGATCAGAATGCCACAAGTCTAAATGTGTTAAACTGAGAAAAATGACTTTGAAGAATTTGACATTCGAAATTTACTCAATATTGACTCACGCATTCAATTACGATAATTTTGAGTTTTAATAAGATCTACTTTAAAAAAAAAATTAACATACATCAAATATTTTTATGTATTTACTCCACGGTTGTATTTATTCCTCTCTGTATATTGGCCTCGTGGTGTAATAATGGTCAGCGCGTTTGCCCACCATTTAAAAAGTCTCGGGTTCGAATCCCGACATGGTTGATACGAAATATTTACTTAAAGGGTGTTTAACTTTTATATTTTTTTTATTTTATTTAACAAACTTACGGACAATGTCCAACTCAAATAAATCATATAACGAAAAACAGTAATAATACAGAAACAAAAAAAAAAGAAGGAATATAACAAAGAAAAGCAAGGACAAGTTAATACATTAGACAGGCATTATGGAATCCAGATTAATTCTAAAATATACAGTAAATTTATTGAGAATATTTTTTAGTCTATTTGTAAAAAACTCAATTTACAATCAAAATCATTAAGATCTTGATTTTCATTTACAAATCTAATCATTCTGGGTAGAGGCGCATGGAAACCATATGTTGACCGAGGAACAGAATTTCATTATTTCTGAGTCTTGTCTTGTCTTGTCGCCTTGTAGGCTTTTACATGTTTAACATATAAATAACAGACATATATTTTACACAAAAGTAGCAAAAAATTAAAAATGAAGTAATAAGAAAAATAACATAAAAATATACAAAAACTAATTTTACATATAGTACATACATACATATATCCCAGTAGAGAGAACAGAAATTCTTTTTTTTCCCATCGGTTTTATTAAAAGAATTAAAAAATTAGAAGAATACAGAAAAATAATAATTAAGAATACAGATTTAAGTAAATAAAGGGTATACAATATAAAACAACATAGTATTATTCAAGTTTTTAAATTTGGAGATAATAAATTGAAACACTGCCTTTTAAAATTCAACAGTGTTGTATTAAATATATCTATATCATTTGCGTATTCGTGCGAAGGCAATCAAACCGGTTAGCGGTTATCTTTGACTTGTGCATTAAAGTATTAATTGTCTTTTATTTCTATAATAAATTACAATTAACTTCCTCCAAAAGTTTTCACTAACAAACCTGAATTTATACAATATAATATTATTCGAGTTTTCCTCTCAAAACCCCTTCATTCCTCCTCTCCCCTTTCGCCACCCCATCCACAATATGTAGCAACCCCCTAAAACTACCCTAACCGTACCATGCAATTATCGTATCGAAACACCGCCTCCAGTATTGTGGCGTTAATTGAATCGAACGTACACCTAACTGCTGGCGAATGAGACGTACTATCTAAGGGATGATAAATGTTTATTAGACACTTATAGCTAAATATTAACAGATATAAATAATAATGAAAACCAAGTATTTGGAAAATAGTATCGTAGAATAAATACTGAAAGAATATAAACAGACCGCTTGTAAAAAGTTGCGTTGAAATTTTTAGTTTAATTAATTGTTTTTTACACAAAAACAAATTATTAGGAACGCTCACATAGGCACAATTAAAAATATTAATATTTACAAATTACAACAAAGATATAAAATATTTTAGAGAAGGAAATGTGGAAGTCTACAGAGCTTGTGGTTTGTCATTCCCTGGTTTATGTGACCACTTTACGCACTGTTACATTCGCCATTCTACCTGTGTTTGAACATGTATATTTCTTTAATTAGCTAGCTGTTCCTAGATACTGCAATAAATATGGCAAAAGGACACTGCAATACAGTATACCTAAAATATTTAAGATGTTACCAAACAATATTAAAAACACTGAGTTAAATACAGGAGTGCGACGTTTGCTCAAATTATGGTTATTAGAAAAAAAATTTGTATTAGTGATAGTTTTTAATTTTTCATAATATAATCTGTAATTGTTTTTCAAGTAAAATTATTGTTAATGTAGGTTAAGTGTAAATAATCGGTGTAATTTATAAGAACCTGCTGACGAGTTGTATGTATGCAACTCAGCAGGACTTTAATTTAAGACTACTTTGTAAATATTTTTGAAAAATAAATTTTTTAAAAATATAATAAAAGTAAAAGAGCAGATAACTTTAATTAAACCAGCCAATGACAGGTCACAAGCCCAATAAATGATTAGACTTCCACATTTCCTTCTGTAAAATGTTCTCGGTTTTATTGTCATTTTTAAATCTTATTAACTCTCAAGGGAGTGAAATCCAGTCTTTTGTCTACAAACATTTGGATACACTCAAAATATTATATTTAAAAATATTAAATTTTTTAGAGATATTTCTTGTTAGATGTTTGTTGTTCTATTTAAATCTTCTTTTATTTACTAAAATTATCTTATAACTGTAACCTTAAAAAAAGACTAGATCTTGTTATTTACTTCAAATTAATTTATAGCAAATATACATATTTACGAACTTATGGCTTTTTAGGCTGTTTTTGTGAGAAGTCATAAAATTAACGGAGGAAAATATGTATTTAAATTGAAATAAAAAAAACATATAACAATAACAGTAACAATATTGAGAATAACAGTCTAAAAAAATTAAAATTAAATAAATAAAAATAGTAGAATAGAAATTAAACATAGTTACAAATAAAATTAAGCATTACGTTAAAATTAAACAAAAACATACATTATTGTAATAATAATTAAAATAGGATCTATAAAATACAGATAAATTTATGTAAGGAAATAACACTTTATACAACACTAAAAACTGAAATAAAACATAAAAATATACAATGGTATTTAGGATCACTCGAATTATTGGCGAAACGTTTGACAATATTTATTTTTTATTTGTTTCAAATTTTTGTACAGCACAATTGGGCATCAATGGGCTTGTTAATCAGCAATATCTTTCAACATTTTTTTATATTCTAGGTAAAACCCGTGTAGTTCGTGTAATAAATCAAATGGATGTCGCCGGGTTTAGCTCTTTTACTTTTTATAATATTAAATTTGATCTAACTGTCAAAACCGTTAGAAAGCAATGAATTAACACTACAAAACAAACTATCAAAAATACAATAAAACATTTAAACTTCTCTCACTTGCAACACTTAATTTACTCACACCATTAGAGTTTTATTTCTCATTACTGTTCACAATACACTAATATTGTAACTGAATTATTAAGAAAATTTCTCCTTTGTATGCACGGAGAAGTGTCCGCCCAAGTGACGATACGCTGATGCACAGGATTCCCGCCCATCGTGGGATTGACAGCCCCTAATAGGCAATACAGTGATGTAGATGTGGAGCAAGGGACATAATTGGATGCAGACAGTTTGGTAGCGAGTAATTGACTTGTTAAGGCAGAATCGATCGTTTTAATTTGGTCTGAACCAAGAAATATATTTAATTTGAATGCCTACTGTCCAAATATGTACATAGGGGATATGGACAAAAAAATTACTAATGTGAAGGGGTAAAAAAGTGCATGCAAGTTCGGATACCATGAAAAATCTCGGTCTTCCTTTATTTTTGGATCCATCAACATTCCCATCGTAAATATGCTTTCAGTGTTCAATCGTCCTGCATATCCAAACCAACGCAGCGCTCCTTTCTTTATCTCGACATTTGCGCATCTATCGTACATAGTCTTACCGGACATTTGCCTGAGAGATCGCATTTCGACAGCATTTACCCTACTTTCATCCCTATTTTTCCAAGTTCATTCTTCGCTCTCTTCGGGACTCAATTGTAAACTGCTAATTTTGCCTCTTGCGACAAACATTTTATTTGCCAAAGTTGACTTAAATGCACCTTTCACTTTGTTCCCGGCAGATACCCTGGTTTCAAAATATTTCTTAGTCATTCGATGCCTAGTAAACATACTTTCCAGATACACGAATTCCTGTACCAGCTAAAGCGGGTTCATTCCCGCCCCATTCACAGTGATTTTACATTTAGTCATACTTTTATCGACATTCATCAGCAAATCGCTTCCCTTGCATACATCGTAGACTTCTGTTACCAAGAATTGCAGAACCTCTTTGTTGTTAGCAAGAAGCACGGCATCATCAGCATACAAAAGACAATTGACAGTTAATTCACCCATTTTCGCTCGTAATACTAACGCACAAAAAAATATTCTATGCATAACCGAAATCATGGTATAAGCACCGTTAACATAATAATATAATCTTTGTATATCTATCGTATTTCAATATTGCGCTCATGCCTCTATTGTAAATCTTTTGCATAACATTATGTTTCATGTTCCCTGACAATCTGTTGGGAAAATGACGGTCATGATGATTTTCATCGCCGAGGGCACTCCACAATAAAACCTCCTTTCTGTTAGATTATTTAGCAATCTGCGAGATAAGAGGTCCTAAATCTACTAATTATGTCGTGTAACGAGATTAGCACAGCTTGGCCGTGGCTAGGGATGGCGTCCTGTAGGGGTGAACTGTGAGTGATTGAACCAAAAACCCTAAAGACAAACTAAGACTCCAGATTGTGCACGAAATTATCGCATTAGCAGGAACTAAACACCAAATTCTCGGTCGGCCTCGTGGTGTAATGGTCAGCTCGTTTGCCTACCATGCAAGAGGTCTCGGGTTCGATTCCCGGCATGGTTGATATGACATCTTTATTTAAATGGTTGTTTATTTTCACACTAGAATATCATAGCCCCTGGACTGGCTTCTAAAGCGTAAGACTGATTATATTACCGTCATGTAATAAAAATAATCAAGATATATCTAATTACTTATATTGTATACGTATATAAAATCAATATATTGCTGCTCTTACTGTGTCATTAATTTTAAAGAGGTTTTTTTAATTGACTTAAATTTATTATCTTATATTATTACATTCAAAGATTCTTCGCATCGTTTCTTTGAATCCCATTAAATATATATGTGTATATTTATGTTTTCCCTTTTTAAAAATTTCCTTTCTAAAATAGTTTTTTTATTTTTTATATATGAGCATGTTTTTCATTCTTTATTTTAATTCTTACCTTTTGATTACTTTTACAAAAAAAATTATTAATTTTCAATATTATTTCGATTTGTAAATACTAACTACAAACTTTTAAATAACTTTTTTTACTTTTATTTTAATTTTTAAACGACTTCCATTTATGTTTTTTTCCCTTCTCTTTTTTGTACTTTCATTGATAACTATACATATAATTATTATATAATATGGAAACTTCACTGGTACATTAGAGTTAAGTCTAACTGTGTAAAATATAAAACTATGTAACCGAACTGTATGTTTCCTGAATAAAAGAAAATAAAAAAATAAAAAAAACGCTGCGATTAGTGCATCAATGCAGTACCCTATGCACTATTTGGTGCGGAAAGGGAATGATGATGAACCATGAATTATAATACAATAAAACCCTGCAAAAAACAACGGTGTTTTTTTTTTTACTAAGATATTATTATTAGATACCTTATCAATTATTTTTTTTAAATCACTGTGACCAACATAGCGATGAAACAAATTTTCAATTTACATTTAAATTTTTCCATGGTTTGCCCATTATTTATATCTTAATCTGATTAATTCATGGGTGAAAATCAACAAAAAAATCGTGAATATGATAAATTTATATTTATGGTTGTAATTATTATTATTTCTAATTGTTTTTTTTTTAAACTATTTTATTTTATTTAGAAAACCTACAGTCATACATAAATTCGATTAACTAAGATTTAGGAAATATATCAATATGGTTAAAAGTGAATAAATTAAAATTATATATCTGAAAAACAAAATATATGTAAGAATATTGGGCAAAAAATATACCCCAGGGATACAATATTAATATTGATAATTTAAATATTAATTATGTGGATGAATAAAATAAAGTATCTCGGAGTTAACATGGATAGATATTTGAAATTCAAAACATATTCTCAATACGTAACAAAAAAATCAATTAAAAAAAGTTCATTTATGGGAAGATTGCGAAATGTAATAGATATAAAGAGAATTGTTTTTAAATATAAAACAATCATATGTCCACACATAAATTACTGTTCTTCCATTCTTTTTTATGTAATGAAGAATAAATTAAAAATATACAAATTCTTCAAAATAAGGCAGTGAGGATTATGCTAAAAAAAAATAGCTATCCTAATGTAGAAATAATCCACAAAGAAATTGGCTTGCTCACAGTATAGCAGCAAATTAAATATAATGTTAACATATTATTACAACAGAGATGAAGAACATTTTAAAGAAGGTAATATAGAAGTCAAGGCATCTACAGGGCCTATGACCTGTCATTGGCTGGTTTAAGTGGCCACTTTACACACTGTGTAACATTCACCATTCTGCCCATATTTGAACATCTATATTACTTCAATTCTTTCATCTGTTGATGTTTGTGAAGTTAAAGAGCTGAAACCTTTATTTATGCAAGTGAGATTCATCTAATTGAATTATTTCACCTACATACTAGGCAACGCCTGAAATTTTTATTTTTTCAATTTCTATACTTCTTCATGGACCAGGTGGATTTATCAACAATATTTTTAGTTTGTCCAAATTTTTGTAGACAAGGACTGGATTCAACTCCCTGGGGAGCTATGTAGGTGAAATAATTCAATTAGATACTAAATAGATAATAAATACAGAATAATTTTCAAACATGAAAAGACCAATTAAGTTTTCATAAATTATATCGAATGTAATGCAAACTATTAGTTCCCAATAAACCGCATTAAGGTCACAATACTTCACCCCTAGCCAGAATCCAGAACGTTCCATCCACTTATATAAGTAGAAGCGAGGACCAAGTACAGTTGGGAAGTCGATCTCGACTGAAGTTGGCGATCTTGTAACGGCTTGGGTTGCCAAAAGTGACTTCAACTTTCATTTGTCAACAGGAACAAAGATGGCAACTTTAGCTATAAATCCCCTACTGTGGTTTGTGGGGTCAGTTGGGATAAACAACCCCCCTCGCATAGGGCATCCCTACCCTTATTTTGTTACGAAAGACAATAATTGAAGAGTCTTTGAAATAAAATAAGTTAACTCTTAAGTTTCCCTTTCCGATTATAAAAGAATTTCATATATTTTTCTCTTATCCTAGCAGAAACATATTAATTTATAATTGAGTTGTCGTTTATTTTGAAGAACTCCATTTTATAATAATTAAATATCTTATTGTGATACGGAATCAATTTATTTGAAATAGAGATTTTATATTATTGTTATCAAAAACATTTTTCACTTTGTGGTATGACATTTTACACTTATTTGTTTATAAATTTGAATACACTACTTAATTTTTTTAATTACACTTCGACCGGTTTCGAGGTTACTACGATGACGTCAGGAATTTAACTAACTTATAATTACGCGCGTTGCTATTTATATAATAAAATATTGTATGAAAGAGACAGAAAATTGAAAGAAAGAGAGAGAAAGAAGATAAAATAAATCATAACGGGAATAGTTTCTTTTTAAACTTTTGAAACTTTAGTCTTTTAAAACTATTCCCGTTATGATTTATTATATATACATATTATGTTGTGAAGATTTCATTATTGACTTTTTTTACAAAAGTGCTATCATCTCAGTTTCACTTTTCTATGGTTGGCTGCTTTTTGTATAGCTACGTCCAGTTATCATAATGTGATATGCATTTTGAATTAACCTGATTTTGCATGTGCCAGTGGAAACACATATTTCTTTCTGATTATTTTTTTATGAAGAAGAAATATACTATCAAAATGACAGTAGTTTCGCAATGGCATTTTGCTTTAATTTTATTTGAAAATACTCTGCATTTTGTACACCGATGCAGTGACCTATGCATCACTTTATGCAAATAAGGGAATGGTGGTGATGATTTTTTTATTTATACTTTAATTTGTTCCAGGTTTGGTTCCAAAACCGCCGGGCAAAATGGCGTAAAACGGAGAAATGTTGGGGGCGTTCTACCATCATGGCGGAGTATGGCCTCTACGGGGCCATGGTACGCCACTCACTTCCGTTACCCGAGACCATATTGAAGAGCGCCAAGGAAAACGAAAGCGTGGCCCCCTGGCTACTTGGTAAATATGCGATATTTAATTATCTATTAAATAAGAGGCTGTGGCAACAACGATATTTTGAAGAAAAGAAACCTTAATAAATGTATTTTTTTATTTGTTACATATGTTAAGTAAATAAAAGCATTTATCGATACTATTCCTGGCCGATTACCTTTCGTTCCCATCCTTCCTTTAAACCATCCTTATGGTACCTACCTAACATCAAGATAGAAGATATTCAAAATTAGAAGATTTGGATTTAGAACAAAAACAAAACATCATTTTTGACCTGACATAAAATAGGATAAAAAGTGGTTGGAATCGTCGCACGTCGAGGAAAATATTGTTATATTAAAGTTCATTTGTGATCCAGTGCCAGAAATTGAAGAACATTCAGATTATATCCACTCCATGTACCTATTCCTTTCTCAAATATTTCCCAATAACAAAATTGAATGAAATTCGATTTTCATTTACAGTCCGTCTTTTCGCTAACAACATATTTAATAAATAAATCGATATCGGAAAAGAGGTGTAATGTAATTGAACGTAGTTATGCAGAAAGCAGCTAGTCCACAATTTTGGAAAAATGAGATATTGGTGCAGTAAAGTCAATTCTATGTTCTGTTAAAAATAACCATGCAGTGTTTGTATGAAAAAATACTATAATATTTACCTAATGAAAATAGTGTTTATCACAAAAACGACATTTCTCAATTTGTATAAAACACCCACAACACTAGATTTTTTTACGGTATAGATCCTAATGGAAAGTCTAATGCCTCCAGAAGTCTAATTCTCTTAAATAAATTAAAGTGAATTAACTTTCAAAAAGCTCTAATAAAAAAATAGGTAAAATGCATATTTTAAGTGGTGTGAGCCGTGTGGGGTCAGCCAGACTAATAAATCTCCTAAATTCCTCGTTATTAAATTATTTTTAAAATTATTATAAAAAATAAATTGGGAGATTATTAACAATTTAACACTTATATAAATATAATATAATAAGTTGAATACATAATGGCACAACATATGTACATCGGAGTTTTAAAGATCTTGGGTGGTGTGGTCAACTAGCTTTTAAAAATCATTAAATACATTATAAAAAAACATACAATACATGCATTTTTTATCATTTGTCAAAGTAAAAAACATTTCAACTGCTGTGAAGATTTGATTATTAACTTTTTTCACAAAAGCATTTTATCTCAGTTTCACTTTTCTGTGGCGGGCTGCTTTTTGCATAACTACGTTCAATTAATTCACTAAGCAAGACACACTCGTATTTTTATTTTTTACAAAGATAAATACTTAAGCTCTCATCATTTACTGTAATATTGAAATTTCCGACCAGTCGTAAATAACGTCTGCTAGAAAAATGGAAATCGAGTTGTGGTAGAGTAATACCCGTATGCAGAGACAAACCTTAAGGTGAGGAAAGTACATCCTATTGTCTTCACCTTCGGGTTATTCTTTGCATATGAGATTAGAATGTACATTCCTCACCTTAAGTTTTGTCTCTGCATACGGGTATAAGACTCGAACCTTTGGTCCTTGAGTCTACAATGTCATCATCATCATTTCTTAACCTCGGTAACTACCGGTTACCAAACAGCGACTCAAGGGAGTTTTTTCACAGAGAAACGAAGTACCATACTTAAAAGAGGCAAGTTCTTGTGGTTGGTATGGGATCATATAAATATTAAATATAATTAGTTCTTAAATGCACTGTTTAAAAATAATTATTAATGTCGTAATAAAACTTTCTTTTTCATGCATTTTTTTCTCTGTTTTTGATGTGTATTATTATTATCTTATCTCTTTCTGAAATTAATTTATCAAATATTTTTGTGTACCATATATTATATTTTTATCTTATATAAACTTATTGTTAACTCATTTTTATTATTTGTTTCTATCATTAATTTGCTAATACCATTTTTGTATACGTATATGTGTATATATATACAAATATTTTTTGATTCTTTACAAGTTATTTACACTTTGCTTTTTAATTCTAACACTTTTCTCATATCCATATTTTTTCTTTTTATTATGCAAAATTTCCCTTTTTATTTTGCATCGCTGTATGCTTTTTATTGTCTCTACGTGTATACAAAAATGCGTTTTTTATTTTGAAAATTATTACTTACTATGTTTGTACTTACCTGAATAATTAAGTACATCTTGGGCGTATTGTAAAATTAAATGAAATAATTTTAAAAATATATGCAGGTACTTAAAATAAAGAAATGTATCGAAGGCTCAATGCTATCTTCAAAATCAGCATTTTTGACCACTAAAAACATATTATATGTCTCCATATTAATGGAGAAATATAATATGTAGCATTAGCTACAAATAAAAAGTCATGATGCATTTAAATCATATTATGATGATTCGAATGCACGACTTTATTTTTAGCATTCATGGGGGGAGGATACAACGATGTAATTTTATTGTTATTATTATTTAACACTTTATATACATATAAGGGCGGGCATTTTACCTTAAAGCAATTTCATCCTACCTACCAAAACCATTCAGTTTGAGAAAATTACAAGTACACGGACATATTTAATCTTACAATTTTATACAAAAATGAAAAACAAAGATTAACAAAAAAAAAAATATTAAAATTAAACACTATACTATGAATATAAAAAAAGTAACACTACACTATGAAGAGAGGAGAGGAGATGGGAAAAAAATAAGAAGGATAAAGGAACAATTTAAATATTTAGATAGTGACATTTTAATATTGACCTACATGTAAATAAATAAGGGGCGTCTAAAAACATTTGTGGGTAGATTATTTCACAACCAAGCAGCTACTACTGCAAAAAAGGAGGCAAGAAAATTAGAGCGATGAAAGGGTATTTAAAGGGTTCTCTCGTCACTAGAACGAAGAGATAGTCCGTGTTGTGATAACGGTTGGAAGAGCTCTCTCACATAAACAGGCGAAGTGGGATTATTTAAAATATTGTGAAGAAGTAATAGAATGTGAATGTTTCTTCTATGCCTGATACTGACCCAGTGTAGTTGCGTGCGATATTCGGTTATGTGGTCGAATTCGCGAAAATCAAAGATATAACGTATACAAACATTAGGCAATCGTTTTAACTTATCAAGTAATTCAGGGTTAGCATCTGGATAACATACATTCGCATAGTCAAGGAGTGGAAAAAGTAAGCTCTGGACTAATGTTTGCTTAACATAATTGGCAAGAAATTCTGTAATATAAGTGAGTGCATACTGCTATAAAGTTTACGACTAACTTCGTTAACCTGGTCGTGCCACCCTTAATGCTTATGAATGATAATACCTAAGTTTTTGACTGAAGTCATAAATGGAATTTTTTGACTATCTATTTTGAAAAGAGGAAGTGTGGAAAAATTCATTTTTCAATACATTTTTCTACTACTAACAAGTACAATTTGAGTTTTTGTTGGATTTATGAGAAGTCCATGTTTTTTTATCCATGAAGAGATATTCTAGAGTGCAGGTGACATTACTTTATGTGTTTTGTAATTTTAGTGGTTAACTAAAAAAAATGCTGATTTTGTAGTACATTAAATATATAACAAGATAATAAGTAAATAAATATTTTTATGTATAAAAAAAAATACAGAATTTTGAAAATTATATCTATACCAGGATTCAAATGAGAAGATAAGTCTTCATTTTCGTTTCTACGATAAAAAATCTTTTTCATTTGTTTAAAAACTATATAAAATATATATCATTGAGTTTTTGAACGTTTGACTCTTAATTAAAGCGTTCTCCGTGATTCGCCATATCGTAAATCTAATCACTTATCTCCTCTGCATCAAATATCAAATTCAGTCAGCCAACAGGTGAATCCGAAACAAAAAGACCCTCGCGAATTTTTAAAGCTCCCCTGCAACGAACGAAAACAACGAAAAAACGAAATGGCTTCCCACAATGACCTCGACCAGAAGAAAACGGAAAACAAAACATGGATTATAATTACTCCCCGCGTAGGTACTTCTCTTAACCACAAGTCGAATAACCTGGCAGCCATGTTTCTCGTACATATTATCATAACAGCAGCTGCCCCGAAACGAGAAAAAGAAATTTTTCAATTCACGCAATTTTAGACTGTATGATTACTGCTGTTAGACACTAATTTCTTGTGTGGAATGCCCGTGCATTTACGACGTTCTAGTTTCCCTCTTCCTTTTTCATTTCAAATATGTACACTCCAATACCCGGCCCCCTTTCTTTCAATGCAAAGAAAAACAAGGGACGCCGTTTCTAGAAAGAATCTCTCTCGCTCTTATTTCACATCTACGTTGCGATGAAAATTGCTTACAAAATGCGGCCGCATCGGCAATACTCGCCGTAAAAATGTACTAAATATTGTACAAGTGCAGTACGTAAAATAGCCCCTTTCCTCCCGGTTTCTAGCCGCTCGTTTCGTGAAGACGCCATTGCAGGCTTTTGAGGTTATGCGTGAAAATCAAAATGACGTGTTCTTGTAAATGAAAATTAAAGGGGTTTTACAGTTTTAAATAACCCATTAAATTTTACTAGTTAAGGGTTTACATTAACTAAATTTTAATTACTAATTGATTACTCTAATTAACTTTTATGTAATCAATTTATTTGAATATTCATAAAATAAAACTAATAGACGGAGCTTTCAGACACCTGCCTCCCTCTTTCCCAAGAAATAATTTAAAAGGTGTGCTATTATTTTAGAATCAATCCGATAATTTATTTTTTTTAAAAACAAAAATGTGTAATAAAGGCATGTAGGTACCTACTTACAAACATTCTAATTCAAATATGGCATTAGCATTGTCGCGGTCAGTTAGAAAGACGGGCTTTTTTAACCTTTGTAAATTTAAATATGTTATAACTACCAACATAGATATTTACCGAATGTGATCTTTTAATTTCGGTTTATAATATTATTTATATATAAATTTATTGCAAAAAAAGTATACATATTTAATAACAGGAAATCTATATAAAACGTGTGAATAGAAAATGAAAACGGAGTGTTCTCTGTTTATGATAGTCTCCATCTAACATGGCACAGCCTGTTCTAAGATGGAGATTTTCTATCTTTAGAGCATAAGTAGTCCTATACTAATAAAACATTAACATAAAAAAGAAAAACTAAAACCACTTAATTATAAATGCCTAGCTAATCAAATGTAAGAAATTAAAAATCGTTATTATACACATATAAAGTAAATATATGTGCCAAGAATACATGTTGCTTAAACATAAATAACATAGTATAATATATAATAAAACAAATATAAAGCAATGAAATACATAAAAATATAAATAATGTGTACCAATTATATAAAGTACTACGTTTTTTGATTTAAATAAATTTTTCAAAAAAATCTCTCGCTACACTATTTATATGTGCAGTTATTTTTATTTTAAAATATTATTTGAAATGTTTTATTTTTCTAATGACTCCAAGGCAATTTCCTTTTTTAATACGAATTAAAATAACGCGATAATGACTTGTAGGTACTAAAGGGGTATTTTCTCGTTCTTTTTAGTTGAACATGTGCAACGCATAAAAGCAACTTAATATGAAAAAGTAAAATGCAATTCGAATAAGATAAAAAGTAGATAATTACTATTTTACAAAGTGAGCGGCATTTAGCACATCGCGCCTTCTCAAACGAATCCATTTTCACTTTGTCTCGCAATCTATGGTTTCCCAGAGAGTCATAATCATCTCCCGCCAAATTCCGCGTCAAACAAAAGCTCCAAAGCCGATGACAAAACGCCGTCTACAAGATCACCGGGTACTAAACTAAATTACTCCCAAATTGCTGATTCGCGTAACACTTGGGTTTTGCATTTTCAAAGTGTCGCGTCGCTGCACTGAAAGCATAGATATAAGTACAAGCATAGATAAAGGCGCTTAAATCAAAGAGATTTATATTCCTAGTTCGTAATTTGAACTCAGCGCGCTATCTGCCGGCAATTGTATTAATGTTATGCATGGCTGGAATGATAATGGTTTAACTTCTCGCATACATTGTTTGCCGGGACAGTTAGGAAAGTAAAGACATGTGCAGTTGTCTACCTTTATCCCCATAGGGTAGTTTTGTTTTAAACGAAATTGAATATACCGCGCCCACTTAAGCCCCTTTTTCTCTGATGTTCTGACATGGTGACGTACGCAAATTGTGCTATTTCCTCTTTCATGCGTCTTGGAAAATTATAATGATTTATATTACCAGTATGAATAGCGCATTTGTGAACACCTGTGGACATAACACATTTGATAAATAAATTTATGTTATAAAAGTCTTATATATTTTATCGTCATCGTCAAACTATAATACGCACAGAGGCAGGGTCCCGATTTCAATGGAAACTTGACAGTTATCTTCTTTTTTTTTTTTTTTTTTAGAGTCTTTATCCAATGAAATATACATATTATTACATTATAATACATTATAAAGAAAACAAAGTATTAAGATATATTTTGTCCCGATAAACTATTCAATAATAGTTTGTCATCGGGTGCTCAGACATTAGTTTTAATTAATAATCAAATAAGAAGAGTACAGACATAATACTGTATACGTATAAAATAATAAACATAAAAATAGTTAAAAGATTTTTTTTTTTTTTAAGTAAGAAAATAGAGTAAAATAATACAATTAAAATTAAAGAATAGTAATTTACTTAAATATATTTTAAATATAAGAAAAAAAATAATAATAATAGACACATATATAAATAGTGTGTGCTCATAAATGTAATCAAAACAAGATAAAAAAAATAAATTAAACAAGGTAAAGTAAATCTAGAATTTCAATTCATATCTACAGAAAAAAAAAATTAGTAAGAAAATTAAAAGTACATATTAAAATTAAGATCTAACATTTTACATTTGTAAATGAAATAAGAAAGTAAGAAAGTAATAAAAGAAAAGAAAAGGTTAACCCAAAAAAATAACAAAAATGTAATTAATGAGGGATAATTTTTTTTTTTTCAAAAAATGTATATATGTAAAAAAATAATAATAAGTAAAAAATATTAAAAAATTTATAAAATGTATTACATAAATATTACATAAATAATAAATCAATATAGGAACGTTTTATCTACTAACCACTTACGTAATAGAAACTTAATTTTATTTTTACTATGACATGTTTTCATGTCAAGTGGCAACAAATTAAATACTTTTGCAACAATATAATCCAACGTACGTTGTCCATATTTATTTTTAAATTTTGGTACTACTAGGCCATCAACAGATGTAAATCTTGTTAGATTCTTCTTGTTCGATTGTCTATTCGGGATTTTTTCTTTTTCTTCTTTTCCACATCCGCTACTAAGTGAAGCATGTGGACATCACCAGTTGTCTCCAGGAGACCCTATCGCCAGCCAGCATTTTCGCCTCTTCCCACGTCAATCCAGCGCTCCTTAATTCCGCCGAATAAAGTCTAAAGATCGTCATTGACGGCCTTCTAGGACGGCAGGTTTAAAAAAGAGGCAACTTGGGTTTAGGTTCTTCTGAGGAATGCGCAGCACGTGTCTAAGCCAGGTCTACCGCCACATCCTCAAGGCGCTCGTTATAGGAGGCTGCTGCGTCCGTTCTCGGACTTCAATGTTAGTAATAAAATCGAACCACCTTATACCTAATATTCTTCTCAAGCACTTACTCTCAAAACTCAGAAGTTTGGTGTTTTGAGCTTTGGTAAGGTGTTAATATTCGCACCCATATACCACCCGGGATTTTTACAGATAAAAAAATAGGTAGAAATATATTAACAATACAAGAGTTAATAAAAACATTGTTAATCTAATAATACGTATTACAGGGACGATGAAGCATATGAAGCAAGTGAGGCTGAGCCTCACTAAGAAATCGTTTGCTATTCACCAGTACCTAATATGTATTTTAATTCGTATTATATCAACACATTATGAAGATAAAAAACTAGCAACCATTATAACAATGCTCAAAAAGGCCTACAAACATGGTCCGTTCTGTGTTATTTACTATTAGTACCTACTTGACATTTAAGCATATTATACTCATCCTTAAAATCTGAGCTTCACTAGAAATTTGGTATCAAAGACGCCACCGGCGTATTACTTTAGAAAAGAGTATTGTATGTAATGTATTTATTTAGATAGTTTTACAAATAAAATTTGAACACCCACAGTTCAGACAATATATGAAGGGACTTTTGACAGATTACAATAGTATTGTGGCAGTCATTTTTCTTTTGATTTTCGACATCGATTTTAAATAATTTTCTATTAGATGAGGTAAATAAAAACGGGTTTTCATTACTAAATAGCTCAATACGTAATAGTTTAACCTCAAAATTATCGTCGATCAATTTTAATTAATCGTATTACGAACTCCTTACAACGAACACGCACAATATAATTCAATATTCAATATAAAGTCGATATTGTCGATCGATATGGCAGTTTTCTGGTGGTGCGTCACTATTTTGGCGACTCAACTATAAAGTACGGCGTTGGTTTCCTACACTAAAGTGTCAATATTTACAGAACTTCATAAGCGTGCAAACGTCAAAAGTCCGTATAATAGTTATACCTTAACTAATAAACAATATTATGTACAAAAATAATTTCAAAAACAAAACATTGTTATAAAATCTAGAGTATCGTGTGTGTCCGACGCTTATATTCATGTGTGTGTATGTGAGTATGCGTGTGTGCGAAAGTAGAAAAATATATTACTATCAGTAAATATTAGCATCAAACCACTTACCTACTATTTGTGTCTACCGTTTTCGAGACGTACCCGTTTCTTCGTCAGGACACTCACTACACCAACATGCAAATACTAAAATACACTTTCACCTTTATCATCGAGCCAAAGAGATTTGGCCCTCTTTAAATGAATTGATTTTTTGCCATTTTTTGGTGTGGCTTTTTCCTGTTTACAAAAATATTTAGGTATCGATTTGATAATTAGACAAAGTAAGATATGCATCAGTTATTTTGATATATATATGAATACTAGCTTTGACCTGCGGCTTCGCTAGCGTGGTGTTAGGGAGAAATCAGTAATTTATTACTTTTGTTGTTTGACAATTAGAATTTTCTAGATAGAACGATATATTTTTTCGGGATCAAAAGTAGCCTATATCGATTGCCGGTCCTCCAACTTTGGTTTGAAAAAAAAAAAACGAACGTCCGTTAATCTATGGCGACATGACGTAGCATCGTTATTCTATATTAATAATAATATATTTTCCACTGAGAACTTATTTTTCCTCTAATTTTTTTCCCGATGGAGTGATATTTTTCTTGGGACGGAAACTAGCTAGTGATGCTTGTCAGCTCTCCGGCTATCTCTATGTAAAAAATCACTTTGATCGGTTGCGACGTGAAAGAACCTCAAACACACAGACGAACATACTTTTGCATTTATAATATTAGAAGATACGGATCACGATATTTTCGAACCCTGCGCTGCTATTCCGAATGTCCTCGCGGCAGCGTTTAGAATAGCAGCCCTGTAGCTCAATCACAAACAACTATCGACGTGCTTAAAAACATGTAATGCATTTGAGCGATCACAATGAACATGCTTCAGTTATAAGTCAACGCGTGTGTAATCTCTAAGTCAACGCTCGTGTTGATTTGTTTTTTGTTTTCCTCGTAAATAAATACAGTTCATTGGTGAAAAATCGGCGCTTAGTATAAAAAATAATACAATATATTGCATTTGCAAAATCTAATACAAAAAAGTGAAAATTAAATTACAATTACTATAGCGACTGTTTTCTTGACATTTGGCTTACCAACCTCCGGCTAAATGCAATAAATTGCATGATAAATAATAAATAAATAAAAATAGCAGTTTTGGAATACCACATAAACCACATAAAATTTACATAAATATTTCATATCTATGTAAAAATATTTACTAGTGAGCGATTAAAATTACAAAGAAAAAAATTAGTAGATGATTAAAAAAGATAGTCAGCTGTAACCTACTGTTGCATACAATTTTAACAGACAAAGATGACCCTGATTTAGCGTTGATACCTCGATAATAAGGCTCAAATTTCTGTGGGCGAGTCTAAGGGACAGAGTCAATCGATCAATTCTACATAATTAATATTATTGGTGATTAAAAAGGACGGTCCAAGTGTGATTTGTACAAAATCATAAACAAACTAATTAGTTAGTGGCTGTAATTCATAGCCGCCATTTTACCCTGGCCAGGCGGATGGGCGGAGCTTAGCAAGAGGAGGAGTTGATCGCCTCTGGAGGCTTCTGAATCTAATTAAATTTGTTTCAACAGGTATGCACCGCAAGTCATTAGAGGCAGCTGAGCACCTGAAAGAAGACGGAGCATCATCAGACAGGGACGATGCCGGTTCCAGAACGGACACCAGCGATAGAGGAACTAACACACCGACTCCTGCACATCATGTAAGTAAAATAGACCGATATGTAATTTAATTTTTTATTTGCAGTCGCTCTAAATAAGGATTTGTAGTTGCAGTGAAACCACTCTCTTTAAGCAGGAAATACGTCGTCTTCCTACACTGTGTCTCAGGGCCGAACCGTGTATAAAAGCGATTATGCGCAGCTTACCATTATATTTGACTATCCACAATAATGTTTACGGTAACTTTATTTACAGAAAAACAAACAAATAATTACTACTTCTTATACGCGACCATTTGTATTTTTCTCCAATTATTAATAATGCGCGCCCAGCGCCAGCAATGAGCCAATGAACTAGCCGATTACTACAGCTTATTTCTTAACACCAATAAGAGTACTATATTTTGAACATGTTAAACCCAGTGGCAGGATTTTTCTCCTAGAATAAACTTTCAGATTACACAAATTCTTTAAAGATTCTCGATTTGGAAAACAGTATTTCTAACCTTATTTCTTAAGGACTATTTTTCTTTGAGGTGATACTTTTGACATATGACTCGCAACACAACTGGCGCTCGACGCGGCTGTTTTTGGCATTATTCATTTGTAGAACAAATCGGCCAGTTGACATTTCAATCGTAATGAGAATATCCAATACTGACTGAATTCATGGTGCTATTTTGTATAAACTTTTATATAAGTTATGAGTTAAATTAATGGATAATATAGCTACGCAATATAATATATCACGAAGTTACGTTGTTTGAGTTGATTTTATAGATAAGAGTTGCTGTATCACACAGAACCACAGAAAACATAGCAATTTATAGTAGGTATCTTACATTATATTGTGTACCTACAATGTAGGTACAAATAAATGATATTTTTTTATAGCTCGCCTGTAAATAAAATCACCGTTCGCCTGTGTCGCTGTGTGTCTTCGCTGTATGTCTTCCTTCAGCTTAACCTTGTAATATATGATACTATTTCGTACTTCTCTCTGCGTATAAAATGTCCAAAGCTTTCTTTTCTTAATTGCATTAATCATTTATCTTTCATTTTCCATGCGTCTTAATACTTCTTTGTAGTGAACTTCGTCTACCCATGATATTTTAAGCATGCTTTTATAGTACCACATTTCGAATGCTTCAATTATCTTTGTACTCTCTGGGTAAGAGTCCAGCTTAAGCATTACTTACTTAAAAATATAGCACAGCACAATTAGCATACGCAGATTGAGGTATAATTAGGCTACACATTTTGAGTATGCCATCTCTATCCTAACTTTAATCTCCTGAGAGCAATCCTACTGATTGTATGTAAGTATCCAAGTTTTACAATAAATACGGTACTAACATCTAATCAAATCCATTTAAAATATATTAAGGCTACTCTCAAGGCATACTGTTAGGCGTCTTATCGTACTTTTCTTTTTCTTTATCTCTTTGATGAAAATAGATTTAGGTTAATTTTTATATTTTTTTCTTTTTGAATAACGTTGTTGCAACTTAAAAATCATTACGTGTTTTCATATTTTTATTTTTAATCTTCTTAATATATTATAATAAACTTCATATTTAAAATATTTTGAGTTTGTCCAAATTCCTGTTGACAAGGAATGGATTCAACTTCTTAGGAAGCTGTTAATATTATCATATTACAACAGGAATGAAAAACATTGATATTAAATTCAATACATTTTTAAAAATCGTATTCCTACATAAGTACATTCCTCTGTTGGTGAGAAGACCAGAGTTTGACGTTTGCAAAAAGAATGCCATATTTGAAAAAATATTTATTTTATGTTTTGGAATTCAACCATAAACAAGTACCTACTTAAATTCAATATTTTTTTAATATTGTCAATTTTTAGTTTTGGAATTTAATCACAAACAAATATCTAGGTACCTACTTATCAATGAAAAGTCTTTTGCCAACTTTCGGGCAGGACAACGTCTGTCGGGTCCGCTAGTTATCATAATATAAAAGTCATATTAATTATTTTGCACCAGGACAATTTTGTACCGTCAGGGAGCAATGGATTGAACATTGTAATGTTGGAAACAAATCTCTCAAACTTCTTTGTTTTATGACGACGGATTTTAAAATTATTAATACCATCTAAACTCTTTATTGCTTAAGAGTTCGACCCCATCTAGAATATACTTCTCGAGTTGTCTCCATTATATAGGACTCATATTGACCATATCAAGTCTGTCCAACATCGCTTTCTAAGAAAAGTGGCGTGGTTGCTCGGATTGCATGGGGGTAATTATTCCTATTTTGAAAAGGAGCAATAACTTAATATGTCTTCGTTGGAGAAACGTAGAACGGAGATGGACCTTATATGCATTTTTAAAATACTAAAACTAAAAGTTATGTCCCGTCTCTGTTGCAGTCAATTTATTTTCATGTTCCCAACCATGACACCAAAAGTCAAAATCTGCTATTTATCAAATCTTCTTTGAGCAACTCTTGTTTTTATGCCCTCATGCGTAAATTGGCCATCTCGTCTCACAACTTGGAAATCTTTGAAATAGAACCTCCGGATTTTCGTAAATCTCTTCATCATTAACACAGTGTGAGATGAAGATGGATTGACAAGGGTTAGCTCGTAGTCTTACATGTCGATCGTGTTTTTAAATATTGTTTATTGTATACCATTATTGTATTGCCCTTGTTTTTTGTCTTTGCTTCATAGTTTTATGTTATTTTGTTCAATTTCTTGTACATATTTTTTTTATTTATATTACTGTTGTAATTGGCTTAGGCCGTATATATAATAAATAAATAAATTAATATTAGGGCTCTTTATTCTTTACATATGTTAGTCTTATTCTGTCCTTATTTCTAGTAAAATTATACTGTTCATTTGTATTTCAAACGACACACGATCTAACAACTAACAATACGAATAAACTGCATTTAGTTTCGGAATGCATGCGAACGACGCACGAACTGACAGCACGGAATAATTGCACGTGTAATGAGACATGCGTATTCCTATCGCCTGATCGCCTTACCTTTCTGTAACAGATGATCGAGTTACACTGCATTTAATTTAACAATTCATTGTCCAATGCACCACCATGTGCGAATAAAGGTTTTTCTTATTTTTTTATGAATAACAAATAAAAATACAATATTACAACCAAATACAATTTTTTACATGAATCAAATACATATATTTACATTGACGTTTCCCATTACGCAAAAGAAATAAACATTTCTTGTGTATTAACATATTACAACAGAGATGAAGAACATTTAAGAAAAGGTAATATGGAAGTCTAGACATCTACAGGGCTTATGACCTGTCAATGGCTGGTTTAAGTGGCCACTTTAATCTTTACTTTTTAAGTGGCTCTTTAACTTCACAAACATCAACAGATGAAAGAATTGAAGGAATATAGATGTTCAAATATAGGCAGAATGGTGAATGTTACAGTGTGTAAAGTGGCCACTTAAACCAGCCATTGACAGGTCATAAGCCCTGTAGATGTCTAGGCTTTTATATTACCTTTTCTTTAATGTTCTTCATCTCTGTTATAATATGTTAATATAAACAGCTCCCCAGGGAGTTGAATCCAGTCCTTGTCTACAGGAATTTGGACAAACTCAAAATATTGTTGATTTCTTGTGTACTTAATGGGGAGTCACGTCTTACAACATTTTATTTTATTTTAATTAATAATATATTTAGGATAATATAAATAAATTACAAAAAAGATATAAACGATGTTTTCGATCAGTTTTACAAAAAGAATAATTATAGAAGTAATTTTTCACTTCTTTCTTATATATATTGTATTCCTGACTGTATTTTTAATTATTTTTAAAGATGATGATGATGAGACAATACTTCTTAAAAAGCTGAATCTCTTATTTTATCCTGACCTTTCTTATTCCAGACGCCTTCCAGCCAGTCTCAGCCCCCCCAGGCCTCGACCCCCGACCGCTCCGCCCCCTCGCGCTCCCGCCCCCGCCGGCCCCTGACGCGCCCCGCACCCCCGCCAGGGACCCCTATCCGGAGGACCCGGAGGCCTTCAGAAACAATTCCATTGCCTGCCTGAGGGCCAAGGCGCAAGAACACCAAGCCAGGATACTTGGGTCAGGCTTGCTGTTACAGGTTGGTTGGGATTCGATGGTTTAACTTGATTTCCATTCTCTAGCATGGTGGTTGGGAGAAAATGAGAAAAGAGAAAAGCGGTTTGATGAATAGGTATTTAAGTATAGTTTTTCTGTCACTCTCTCGCATATGAGTTTTCGAATTCAGTGCGAAAAAGACAACTGCATGTCGGACTAATTATGCCTAAGTAATATCGATTAAGCCGAGTCTCGTATTCCAGTTTTCTGCACCCCAAAACCAAACCAATTTTTTTTGAGAAAAATCAGAAAAAATCTGTATTGGCGCGTTTTGGTTTTTTTAACAATATTTTTCACATTTTTATACCTTACGTCCGAAGACGGCTAAAAACTAAATCATCTTAAGGGTTTTAGATGATACTAGCTTTAATAAAAGAAAAATAATTTATTCAAAAAATAATACGGTATGTACGTAAAAAAATCATCGCTCTAGTGCCATAATCCAGGGAGAAAATACGGGAAAATGTGTATTTTTATTTTTATCAGGGTAAACAACAAATGTTATATAAATAACAAAATAGAGACAGTTTTATGTTGCATACACTCCGTTAAATTATTTTTACAAATAAAATGATATATTACAATATGTTACACAATAAAGAGAAAGTATTATATAAGAATTCGGGCAAAGAAATTTCAGGTTTCTGGGCCCCAAAATATTCAATATGTTACCCGGACATTGCAAAAACCATGACCCGGATTCAACTAAATAAATTTGTAAAAAGTTGGTTACTGGGTTTTGGTAGAGAATAATCAGAAACTTTACTCGGAAATATTCTGATTTAATAAATGGTAAAATTAAATATTTTATAACTGTATAATAAATTAACTAGTAGGTTAGTCATGTACTTTATTTGGCATAAAAATGTCTGCCTTAAAACAGATTGTACCTAATTAGGCAGACTAAACATAATCCAGAGAAATCTATAAACTAAGTATGTGTGTAGTAGAAAGCACATTGATTATCTAGCGGGTAGAGTAAGAAAACTAATATACGTATTCGTAACGTTACTTTATTTATTTTATTTCATTGGAAAGCCAACGGACATGTATACATTTATAAGAATCAATTATACCATAAATACATATCATAAAGTCCAATTAGAGGCTTCCACGTAATATTGTTATTGTCAATGTTGTCACATAAAAATTATACATATCATAAAATAACTAATCATACAAAACTTATAATATTACTAGAAATGTAAATGAATATTGGTCACACAGTTGCACATTACAATAAATAATACAACTATAGTTGACCATACAGTGTTCATTTATTATGTGCCTACATACAGAACTGCACATCACCTGCATAATATAGGCTGCGGATTA